>NC_045701.1:49990087-50293118 GCF_009834535.1 Camelus ferus
AAACAAATCTTTCCAGAAAGAGAAAAAAAATCCTAATGATTGATTTTATGTGGTTTGAATAAACTTGATACAAAAATCTATATGCCAGTCTCCCTGATAAATCTCTATTTTACTGAAGTATATTTGCTGAACAATAATATATGTTACAGGCATACAATATAGTGATTCATAATTTTAAGGGTTATATTCCATTTATAGTTATTATAAAATATTGGCTATATTTCCCACGTTGTATAGTATATCCTTGTAGCTTCTTTTATACCTAAGTTTTTATCTCTTACTCCCTTCCACTAGCTCGCCACCCCCTGCTTCCCTCACCCCACTGGTAACCACTAGTTTGTTCTCTATATCTGTGCATCTCGTTTTTTTTATTATATCCACTAACTTGTTGTATTTTTTAGATTCCACATATAAGGGATATCATATAATATTTTTCTTTGTTTGACTTATTTCACTTAGCATAATGCCTTCCAAGTCTACCCATGTTGCTACAAATGGCATTATTTTATTATTTTTTATGGGTGAGTAGTATTCCTGTGTGTGTGTGTGTGTGTGTGTGTGTGTACCACATCTTCTTTATCCATTCATCTATTGATGCACACTTACGTTGCTTCTATATCTTGGCAATTGTAAATAATGCTGCTATGAACATTGGGGTGTATGTATCTTTTTGAATTAGTGTTTTTGGGGTTTTTTTTTTCATATATATATCCAGAAGTGAAATTGCTGGGTTATATATTAGTTCTATTTTTAGTTTTGTGAGAAACCTCCATACTGTTTTCCACAGTGACTGTACCAATTTAGATTCCTACCAACAACGTGAGGGTTCCCTTTTCTCAACATCCTCGTCAACATTTGTTGCTTGTGTCCTTTTTGGTGACAGCCATTTCGACAGGTGTGAGGTGATATCTTATTGTGATTTTGATTTGTATTTCCTGATAATTAGGGATGTTGAACGTCTTTTTATGTGACTGTTAGCATCTGCAGGTCCTCTTTGGAAAAATGTCTATTTAGCTCTTTGCCCGTTTTTTAAATCAAATTATTTAGTTTTTTGATGTTGAGTTGTATGAGCTGTTTATATATATTGGATATTAATACCTTATTGGTGATATCAATTGCAAATATTTTCTCCCAGTTCATAGGTTGTCTTTTCATTTTGTTTATGGTTTCCTTTGCTGTGCAAAAGCTTTTAAGTTTAATTAGGTAATTTTACTTTATTTTTGCTTTTATTTTCTTTACTCTAGAAGATGGATTCAAAAGCATATTGCCATGATATATGTCAAAGTGTGTTCTGTAGAGATTAATGCCTTAGGTATCAGCTAACTTGGTTCCATTTGACTATCTTTTTATGTCATGCATATTTCCTACTTCATTCAATCAGCACAGACTCTACTGTACACAGAACCAACCAGTTTTGAGTCAAGGGAGTGGTTACTGAGTGGTTCATTACCATCAGGTAATTAGTTCATTGCACAGTCAAAATAATTTCAGTGTTTTTGTATGGAGATACAATAACAAAATACAATTTAAAGAAATTTACATTTGGATCTGCAATTCTGATCCACAGACAAAGACACAATTACTTTTAAACTTTCTATATTAATTCAGCAAATATTTATTAAATAACCAACACATCCAGGTACTCATCTAGGTCTCTAGGATAGAACAGTGAACAAAAAACAGAAACCCTGTCCGTGTAGAATTTTCACTCCAGTGGAAGGAGGCAGACATTAAAAAATGAGAATAGTACAAAAAAGGAATTACTAAGGTAAATATATTACATCAATAAACGCTGCAGACAAATGAAAGAGTAAAGAAAGGTAGAGGGCATTTGGGAATGCTGGAGAGGGAGTAGATTGCAACTTTCAACAGGGTGATCAGGATAAACCTTATTGGAAAAACAGCATTTGAACTAAGACTTAAAGAAAGTTAAAAAGGTAGACACACAGGTAACTGAGTGAAGAAGAATCTAGTCAAAGGAAACAATCAGTGCAGACTCCTCTACGGTGGAGTGTTCCTGGTGTGTTAAAGGGAAGGACCACATGATGCTGCTTTGTGCAAAGCAGAATGCTCAAGAGGGAGAGGAGTAAAATATAAGGTAGAGAGTAACTGGGGCCATTACAGGCCATTACTAGAAACTTATCTTTTATACCGAGTGAAAATATTGTGTATTTTCAGCAAATTTGAGTGAGATAAATGGAGTTTCATTTGAAAGTGATCACTCTAGGTGTTGTGTTTCATGGAAACTATCAAGGGAAGGGCAAAAACAGAAGGAGTTGTAGGAAGACTATTTCAGTAATCCAGGAAAGTAAGGATAAAGATAAGGTGCAAAGAAGGAAAGGTCACAACAGAGGTGATGAAAAATAGTTACATGCTACATGGAGTATGTTTAGACCAGAGCAAGTAGAATTTCCAGACTGGATATGAGATGTGAGAGGAAAAGAGGAATTAAGGAGAACTCGAATTTTTTTGGCCTGTATACTGAAAGAATGAAGATACTGTCAAATGAGATGATGTATGCTGCCAGGGGAGAAGCTTTGGCCAGAAAGATCAGGAACTCGATTCCATATGAAATGATTTGAATTATCTACTAAATATCCAATTGGAGATGTCTTAAAAGCAATTGGATTTATGGGGTCAGAACATGGGAGTGAAGTTTGAGCTGTAAAAAAGTGGGTGTAATCACTGACCTATAGATGGCATTTCACATTATGAAAATGAACTAGTTTATCAAGAAAGTGAGTAGAGTTTGGGAATAGATTCGCACCTAGGACTAAACCTCAGGACACTTCTATTTTAAGAGATTGAGGACAATAGGAGGAATTTACAGAAGTACTAAGACAAAGCTGAGTTAAAAAAAAAAAAAATCCAGGAGAGCATGGTGTCATTGTAACATTGGGTATATTTTGCACAGCACATTAGGCTTACATTTTTGATCATATTTAATCCCTAATTTTGTCACTTAAAGAGTTGCCTTTATGCTTTATACTACCATATTTAAATACATCTTTAAAGTATTAAAAGTATGAGAGCGATAATATTTTTGTTTTATCCTAAAAAATTTAACTAAATTTGATGAAGTGCTGTTCAGCAAATATGTACATGAAATCTGCCATGAAAGTCAAATGACCCCTATAATGCTACTCTTTGCTAAATCATGTATTAGAATCCTAGTTTAGAACACTTATAATTGTAAAAATACACTCATACAAGAAGGTTATGGAAACTAAAACAAATATAGTCAAACTTTAATGTGTAGTACATCCTCAAAAAAAGTATGTATTTTATGTGTTTTTTTCATGTAAGAAAAGACCTCTTTCAGAAGTATAGATAAAAAGAAGTCACGATGGCCACAAACAAAATAGACATGGAAAAATAAACTTAATGAAACAAACTGAATTGCCAGAGAAAATATTTTGCAGAAGACATATCTGATAAAGGACTATTATCCAAAATCGCAAAGAACTGTTAAAACTTAACAATAAGAAAACAAACAACCCCATTAAAAATCGGCAAAACCTGAAGAGTTGTCTCAGCAGAGAAAACATACAGATAGCAAATAAGAATATGAAAAGATGTTAAACATCATGTCATTAGGGAATCAAAAATTAGAACGAGATACCACTCATCACCTATTAGAATGGCTAAAATCCAAAACACTGACAACACCAAATGCTGCTTAGGATGGGGAGCAACAGGAAGTCTTATTGCTGGTAGGAACGCAAAACAGTAGTCACTTTGCAAGACAGTTTAGCA
Source organism: Camelus ferus (assembly GCF_009834535.1). Lineage (NCBI taxonomy): Eukaryota > Metazoa > Chordata > Mammalia > Artiodactyla > Camelidae > Camelus > Camelus ferus. The sequence continues at coordinate 49,993,844 of NC_045701.1, forward strand.
GTTTCTTAGTTAAAACTAAGCACACTCTTACCATAGGATCTAGCAATTGTGCTCCTTGGTCTTTACTCAAAAGATTTGAAAACTTATGTCCACCACACAAAAACCTGTACATGGATGTTTATAACAGCTTTATTATTAAGTATCAAAACTTGGAAGCAACCAAAATGTTCTTCAATATTTCAAAGGGAAAAATTCCATTCAGCACTAATAAGAAATGAGCTGTTAAGAAGTGAAAAAAAAAAAAAGGAGGAATCTTAAATGTGTATTACTCAGTGAAGGGAGCCAATCTGCAAAGGCTACATATGTACTGTAGGATTCTAACTCTATTACATTCTGGAAAAGGCAAAACTATGAAGACAGTAACAAAATCAGTATTTTCCAGGGGTTGAGAGAAGGAAGGTGTGAATAGGCTGAGCACAGGAGATTTGGGGGGCAGTGAAACTATTGGGTTGACACTATAATGCCGGATACATATCCTTATGCATTTGTCCAAACCTAGGGAATGTATAATGCTAAAGGTGAACCTTGATATACAATATGGACATTGAGCGATCGTTTTTTGTCAATATAGGTTTATCAGTTGTAACAAATGTACTTTTCTGGTGTGGGATGTTGACAGTAGCTGTACCTGTGTGGGAAAAGGGAATATATGGGAATTCTCTGTCCTTTCCACTCAAATTTGCAGGGAAACTAAAACTGCTTTAAACCATAGAGTCTATTTAAAAATAAAAATCAATCAATAAAGATAATCCCCTGGTACAGTGAGATTTAAATACACGAATCATAGAGTATTTAAGCCATTTTATATAAAAGACCTCTCAAATGGGCTGTTCATAAAAGGTTTCACAGTGAATTAGCTGGAAAGATTGTTAAGGATCATAGTTTTTAAAAAAGTAATTGACTAAAAAAATAATACTTCTACCTATTTAAAAATCTAATTTGAAAAAAAAATCTAATTTGGATGAGCAGTATTTAGAACTGTTCTATTCCCTCTGCAGTATATAGAAAGGAATATCAGCTGTACCTTTGAACACTTTTTTTTTACTTCCAACTACTGCTTTCCAAATATGTCACTGCCCATGTGCTGGATTCCATTATTAAATTAAAAATGTAAAATGGATGCTTTTCAACAAACATCACTATTCAGACTACAATAAAATGATCCAGGATTTGAGCTGATTTAAATGTATATGTTCATCTAATTCTTTTTTTTCCTTTCTGCTCTATGATAAGTGTACTTTAATGACATTATGCTTATTTGCGCACCATGTTAGGGAAAACTAGCATACCAACTAGTTGCAGCAGTAAATTCCAATCACCCATAAAGCCCATCTTATTTCCTCTGACATAACTAATTACTTCACTGAGTCATTGAGCTCTTTTAGCTAAATATGTCACATGATTATTTTTTCATTGTGTTCCAGGCGCCATTTGAAGTTTCAGATTTCTGACTTGAATGGCATATATTCCTCATTTGTATTTCTCAGATATCACTTTTCTTAGTCTCAAACAAATATGATATTCACCTATTGAAAATACATTTGCCCCAGTTTAAATAAAGACATATATAATAGAATATAAATTTTGATCATGCGTAAGATAGAGTTGTCTTTTAGTTGGACAGGCTTATTGTCAAGAGTGCCATGATACAGAATTTTGTCTAAGACAAGGATAAGATGGGCTATCTAGTAATTTATAAAGTGCTGTTTAAAATTTGAAACTAGAAAACAGGCCCCAGGGCTAGCTTGTTTAGAGTTAGAGATGTGTAGATTGATGGCTTAGACCCGGTTTAACTGGTTACAAATTCTGGCTTGACTATATAACCAATGGGAATTAAAAGATTCCACTGGAAAATCTTGATCAAGCTCTCCTAATACCAAGATTTCTTACACATATTTTCATGGTTCGTTCTCCAGAGACGAAGTGCGTCCTCTGAAACAGAGAGCATCCTGTGGCACTGGACATGGAAGCCTGTTGAGTTCTAGATGCTTTTTCTCTCTTGCTACACTGTATTCTCTGCCTAGATTAAAGCCTATCACTAGGACACCCTGAGAAATCTTGTAAATCTTTCTGTTACCTTTGAAATTGTTACAGGTGGATTTAGGAAATAGAACTAATAATTTCTTTAGTGTTGAGCTCCAAATACATCCTCTCCCGGTATTAAATGTCCTTGAGAAATAAGATATAACATTTAAAAAACATGTGAATACATACACAGAAATTCTACTTTTCAATCTAAAATATATTGGAATCAAGAATTAAAGTTCCATTTTCTCCATTAAGCAAACAGTTAAAAGCTTGGGCTTTGGATTATATCCCAATTTCAGTTTGACTCTGCCCCTTATTAATTCTGTGACCTTGGGTAAATAATATAGTATCTTTGTGCTTCAGCTCTCTTTTATGTAAGATGTGGATAACAGTAGCATCTAACTTCTAAGGTTGTTTTGAGGACTAAATGAAATGATCAATTTGAAGTCTATAGATAAATGCATCATAGTATTCATTGTTAATAATTCCAGCCCTAGTTGGAATCCTATAATATATGTAGACAAAACTGTTTGCCTCAGCAATTAATTGTATGTTCTCTTTATTATTTTCAAGTTATTTCATTCTCTCCTGAAGGCAGGAAAAATGGTCCTTCAGAGGAAGTGTTCAAATATACAGGTTTGCAGTCCTACCATGAACCAAAAAGTGCTGAGCCAACTTCTTTATGAATTAACTGATTCTGGGGTTCCATACATAGATTAATTCAATTTACTTTATCCGCACTCAGTTATTTACCGTGAATATCTAAAATAGTGACAGTATACGTGTACTGTGTTTTTGACACCACTCACCTTAAGATTACTAAAAGAGTATAAAAATTCTTAAATAGGGGATGTATATTTTGCATTATTTAAGCACAAATTGGCCTTTTAGAGGGATCCTATTGATTATTCAAGTTATCAAATTTGAATGTTGAAATTAATTATTCAAATACCACATACAGTGAATCAAATATATATACAAACACCGTATTTCTCAAAAAATCCACAACTTTTTGTAATATAAAAGTGCATAAGTTTTCATTAAAAACTGGCACATACTATTTTAACCCTAGGTATTATCACTCAATTTTATCATGCTCCTCTAGCCCTAACTCAGAACATTATATAAAAGATGCCTATTGTGATTCCATTTAAAATATAAGATACATTATGAATAGCTTTTAAGTTTAAAAATAGAAAAAAAAACCATTAAAGACACAGTAGTATATCTGTTTATAACAATTTGTAGGAAATCAAAACGATAATTTTGAGAAATGTTATAATTTCATGTTTAATACATTCTCTTATATAAATTTAAAGGAAAAAAGTGATAAGCACTGGATCCACACTATGATTAGAGCCAGGTTCAAAATAATTGAAAAGGCAAAAATAGTTAAGATGGTAAATTTTATATTATGTGTATTTCAATTAAAAAAACAATTTTAAGAGATTTTCATTTCTGCCTAGGATATAAATGCCAGAAAGAGTTTCACTACACTTTTACTACAATCAAAATGCTGGATAATCTACAAAGTTCTAATTCTTCTAGACACCATCAGAGGGCTACAGAGACGTATCAGGTAAGTAGCCTGAAATCTAGAAAAGACAGGTATGTCTAATGAGAGGTAGGATGAAGCAACTTGGCTCATATGTGGCAGAACAAACGGGGAGAGACACTGAATCACTGAATGCCATACCGAGAAAACAAAAAAACAACAAAAAAGAAAGATATCTGGAAAATCTCAAATTTTAAAACGTTTACGCAAACACTTCTAATCCCATAGAGAATGAGCATATTTCAGAGAATATTTAGATATTTATTTATTTATTTTTAGGAACCAAGATTTTTAATACAATTTTTAAAGGTTCTGCTCCATCTATAGTTATTACAAAATATTGGCAATATTCCCCTTGTTGTACAGTACATCCTTGTAGTCTCTTACACCCAACATTTATATGTCCCACTCCCTCACCCCTATGTTGCTCCCTCCCACCCCCACTGTCGACCACCAGTTTGTTCTCTGTATCAGTGAGTCTGCTTCTTCTTTGTTATATTTACTAGTTTATTGTATATTTTAGATTCCACATGTAAGTAATATCATACAGTATTTGTTTTCTCTGTCTGACTTATTTCACTTAGCGTAATACCCTCCAAGTCCATCCATGTTGCCACAAATGGCAAAATTTTATTCATTTTTATGACTGAATAGTAGTCCATTGTGCACACGCGCACACACACACACACAACATCTCATATATTCATTCATCTGTTAATGGACACAGGTTGCTTTTATATCTTGACAATTGTAAACAATGCGGCTATGAGCATTGGGATACATGTATCTTTTCAAATAAGTGTTTTTGTTTTTTTCAGGTATATACCCAGAAGTAGAATTGCTGGGTCTTATGATAGTTCTGTTTTTAGTTTTGTGAGAAACCTCCATACTATTTTCCATAGTGGCTGCACCAATTTACATTCCCACCAACAGTGAACAAGGGTTTCCTTTCTCCACATCCTCGCCAACATTTGTTATTGTGTCCTTTTTGATAATTGACATTCTTACAATTGTGTGAGGTGATATCTCATTGTGGTTTTGATTTGCATTTCCCTGATGATTAGCAGTGTTGAGCATTTTTTCATGTATTTGTTAGTATCTGCATTTCCTCTTTGGAAAATATCTATTCAGTTCTTCTGCCTCTTTTTAATTGAGTTTTTTGTTTGTTTCATGTTGAGTTGTATGCTTTTAAATGCATTATTTTAAAAGTTGTGTTAGACTGCTAAATCAGTTATAGGGAAATCTGTACATTTAAGGCTTATAATAGAAAACAAGAAATTTCTCAAATCAGTGATCTAAGATTCCACCTTAAGAATCTGAAAAAATTAAAAAAAGCAAACCAATACCAAAGAAGGTAGAAGGAGGGATATTTTAAACATAAGTTATCAATGAATTTGATAAAAGCAAAACAGTAGAGAATTACTGAAATAGTAAAACTGTCAACTCAGATTTCCATATCCAGTGGAAACATCTTTCAAATTACCAGTAGACATACAGTATGTGAAATGAAACCAAACTCTGATTTAAAGATGACTTAACACCAAAGACATAAATAGTTTCCACATACAAAGAAACATAGCTGTAATTCTCAATCTAAAATGGTAAGGAGACTGTGTATAAATAAACAGCTTTATTTTATTCACTATTTTATCCTTAGTGCCTAGAAGGGTCCCTGATAAATCTTCAGTGCACAATAACATTTTGATAATTATAAAGGAGTAGGAATGCTGTTTCCCTCTTCTGGAGAATTCCTTTGATAATACTGTAACAGGAGTTTCATCCTCTCTGTGGAGCTAATTACTGGATTGAACGTTACTGTCCAGAACTGCCCCCAAGGACACCTGAAGTCTAGTCAAAGGCACTGCTCTTTATCTACTTGTCACTGACAGGACCAAATGCTTGAAATAACAATAAATGGCTGACCAGGGGTCATTTTTTAATTGTCTTCCAAATTCACAAATTATAAAATTTGTTTAACAGGAAAACTATTAACCTCACCAGGAATAGAATTGTTAATGTCATCATAGAAATGATTAACCTCTGGATCCTTTTCTTGTCCAGGTCTTGATAACTGTGCAGAAGTGGTAAGAACAGTGTTTATAATGAGAACCAAATAGGTTACCAAAAGTTTAGAGCCTTTATATTTCTTTGACACTCTGAATCTCTGTTGTAGAAAATGACAGTTAAATTCAAAATGCTAAGTATTTTATTTATAAGAAGACTGGGGTGATTGTTTTTTGCTTTAGTTGAAAATATATGAAGACTGCAAAATTCTGTAGGACAGAGTTTGGCAAATTTGTGTGAATATAAATCACTTCAAGAATCATTTAAAATACAGATTCTGTTTCAGTAGTTTGGGAGAAAGGCTTGAAACGTGTCTTCTCTAATAATCTCCCTGGTGATGGCAATGATGTTGGTCTGCTGGGCCATACTTTATAAACCAACAAGCTAATTACATCTTGATTATTTAAATGATAGCAACCTGTAAGAATACAATACATTCAAAGATAAGGGCATCATGAAAGGGGCAGTATAGTTAAATTTGTTCCTATTTTTTTCTGGCCTCACTGCCCTTGCTAAACCACACCTATAGTATGTCATTGTTATTTGGCAAAGGGCTTGCTGCCTAATGTGCATAGAGGCCAATACTATGGCACTGGCTTTTGAGAAAAGAAAAGGCTTTATTGTGAGCTCACCCGGCAAGGAGACAAAAGGCAGGGCTCCAAACATTCTCCTTGATCTGGGTTTGCTCTTGGGTTCGGTCAAACTTCTGTGAATTAGAGGAAGACGCACTGGTACGTGGAAGCACTGTGGGGCAAGTTTCCCCTGGAGGGCTTTGGAACTTGGCCATTTATATTGTAAGGTAAGATGAAGGGGGCTTCAACACCCATCTTTCATGACAATGGGCCCTTTGCATCTGAAAGGGTTCCACCGTTCAGATTCTGGTATTGTCCTGCTGCTTTGGTTCTGTGGCTTGGAGAAACACTGGTTCTGGGCGTTGTTTGAGGTCAAAATCTTCTCCTCCACACATACTTTGGCTGTGTGACTTGTGGTTTTTTTTTCTGTTGTCTCTGCAAAGCCACTCAGTATCTTGTTAGAAACAGGTTAGAGACAGTTTGGGGCTAGTTTGGGGCTGAGGACACTAAAGGGTTAGTCTAGGTAAAATGTCTGACTGCGTTCACGAGGTAAAGATAAAAAGACGTCAGGGAGGACCCTGTGATGTCTGTTGTGGGCAAGTTGCTAGATGTTGGCAGCCTGTACTTGATTGATTATTATATAAAGACCAGTTAGAGAGGAATGATGATCAGTTAAGCTTTAAAATTAAATATCCAGTGGAAAGTTTAATATAAAAGTCTAGAACTCAGCAAGTTTTCCAAAGTACATATTCTAAGAAAATAATGATCAGGGACCTGTAGTCGGGAAGAAGCCTGTCTAGTGTTTAATCAAGCTGAGGGGAATGTTAAGGCTGTCTTGGTCAGCGTGTGTGTGCATGCTCACCAAAACGAGACATTTTAAACTAAGGGAAAAGAACCTCAGTGGGGAGGGAGGGTTCCACTGGAGTGATTTTTCAGAGAAAGCAAGATGGGATAGAGGTTTAAGAATTGACAGGAAAATAACTATTTATTTCTTTATATTTGTGGGGAACGGAGTGAAAGCAATTGCCAATATTGTCCATTTTATATAAAGGCAGGAAATAGAGGAAATTAACAGTGATGAGTTGGTCAAAATTTTAGCTTTATAGTAATATAGACTGAAATGTGATCTAAGTTCAATAAGCTATTTCCTAACTCCTGAGCTAATGCAGTATGAGACAGAGGGGTTTTAAAGGAGAAAGGAGAGAGAGAATTTTGGAGCTAGACAAGTTTTCAATGGATGGAGTAGGGTTAAGAAGCCCTAGGACGTGATGGAAGAGCAAGTAAGTAAGGGGAGGGAAAAGTAATAAAAAATGAGGGACAGTATTATTGATTCATTCACCATGTGTAAGACCAAAATGTAACCAGACTAATATGCAGGACACAGAGGCCATGAGTGAAACAGACAAGCAATGGACAAGAGATTATGCAAACTAAACAAAATAAAACATTTAGTTACACTGGGCCAAGTGCTACCTACTAGAAGATAAAAGACAAGTTTTCCCTTGAGCTGAATGTTATACTTTCTCTTCCTAAAAAAAGAGGGGAAAAAATTGATTAAACTAAAAAAAGCCCCTCATGGTTTTAAAAAAAATATCTGACCAAATCCCTGATGTCTCCTTAAGCCTTCTTTTGTGTACAGGATCAGCACAGACCACTGAGTCTGCACATGAAACCTTGGAATGAAAAAAAAGCACAAGCGCTAGCTTCCTTCAGTTAAACTATTGCTTTTCCCATTTCCTCTTTCTTGTGCTTCAGTGAAGTAAAAACAGGTCGCGACTAATTCAGGAGACCAGAGTTTGATCCTTCCCTAATTGATGTGTAACTTTTTGCAAATTACCTAGCTTTTAGTACTTTTGTTTCCTTATCTGTAAAATTAGGGGTGGGCTAGAGTGTTCTCTGAAGGCAACTTTCATATCGAAACACTATGGTTCTTGCTGTCTATAAATTAGTGCTTCCATGTTATCTTTTTTTAAATTGAAGTATAGTCAGTTACAATGTGTCAATTTTTGATGTACAGCATAATGTCCCAGTCATGAATATACATACATATATTCATTTTCATATTCTTTTTCATTAAAAGTTATTACAGGTATTGAATATAGTTCCCTGTGCTATACAGAAGAAATTTGTTTTTTTACCTATTTTTATACATGCTGGTTAACATTCGGTAATCTCAAACTCCTAAATTTATCCTTCCCTAGTAACCATAACATTGTTTACTATGTCTGCAAATCTGTTTCTTTTGTAGATGAGTTCATTAGTGTCCTCTTCTTTCTTTCTTTCTTTCTTTATTTCTTTCTTTTTTTTTTTAATTAAGATCTCACATATAGGTGATATCATATGGTATTTTTCTTTCTCTTTCTGGCTTATTTCACTTAGAATGATGATCTCCAGGTCCATCCATGTTGCTGCAAATGGCATTATTTTATTCTTTTTATGGCTGAGTAGTATTCCATTGTATAAATATATCACAACTTCTTTATCTAGTCACCTGTTGATGGACATTTAGGTTGCTTCCATGTCTTGGCTATTGTATATAGTGCTGCTGTGAACATTGAGGTGCGTTACCTTGAGTTAATCTGCTTTGCTAAATATAGTACTTGTACCTAAGAACACTAGGAAGACTACAATGCAATAAGTTAAAATTAGGCTGTAAATCTTTCAGTCCTCTTGCCAACCAGTGTCTCGACCAACAATCACCAGGAATAAATTTTTTTCTTCTTTTATGTTCAGTCTTCTAATCTTGACCAAAGTTACAAACTCACCTGTTAAAACCTTTGCCACCTGAAGATTTTAATTGCTATGGGATAGATGAGACAATATATTCTACTGTTATTTTTTTAACTAAACATCTGATGAGTATAAAATATCAAAATTGTGTAGTAAACAATATGAATATCTCTTAAGGCTGGTAATAGTTGAACATAAAATCTTCTACAAATTAGCTAATCAGACTAAAGAAAACCCAAGCCAAACAAAACCCTTAACAGATTAACATAAATCAGCAAATACGTTTTGAATGTCCTTTGTAACACAAAATCGCAAAGTGGTTATTTAAAAATAGATCCAAGAATAAATCCAGAGGAAATTTATGTTCTTTAGGAATGAAGCAGATAAGTTTTAACTTTGTGAACATATTCAACAAATAAATGTTTTATTTCCAATTGGAAAAGGCACTGCATCTGTCCCTGTAGGTCACAGAGCAGTGTGAGTGGCACAAAGACAAGACAATAAATCTTCAGAAACTAGTTGATGAGGACCATAACCTTAGTGACCGTATGTTTAGAAGAATTAAAAACAAGGCATTCTCATGGGAGAAAATGAAGTAAATAATTTGGTGGAAAAGCCCAAATTTTTTTCTTTCTAAATTTCATTTAATACCATGATATAAGCTTTCAACCTTGTAGAATTTAAAAAAAAAGATTACTATCTGAACCTTTTAGAAAGAATTTTAATAAAGATGAGCTAACCTAATAGTAAAGCAGAAAACAGTTGATTTCAGCTGCTATTTTTATAACTTAAGTCTTTCCATTTTTTGCCTTTATGTTTGTAACAATCATTTACAGTGAACTTGCCACTCAATTTGTCTTGAGTTACTTTGTGTATAGAAATGCACTGACCTTTCAGAATTCTCAAGTTTTGTCTGTGAACTTTTGTTAGCATAGCCACCTGTTTAGTATCCTATGTTGTCTTATATTAGAAAAGATTGTGTGTTTAGAAAATGATTGATGAGAGCAAAAAAAAAAACTCCAATATTTCTTTTAAAAGCTTATTATGGAAATTCTAAAAGAAAAGATTTATAAACAGTCCTGGCATTTCCACAAGGTGCGGGGGTATTCTAGAACCTATAGTGAAGGCCTGGGTATATAGGACAAGGACAACCTTGTCCGAGGGACTCATCTTCCTTTTTTTCATTCGGTGGGATCTCATTTCAGAACTGTTCTATTAAAATCAATGCTTCTCAAACATTTTGTATCCAGATTTTTTTCCTGAAATGTTTTACTTCACCTGCTGCCTGCTTGACACAGAATATGACGCATACAACTTGGCTTCTTTGAGGTAATCCAGGGTTTTGTTAATTTAGAGCTGTCCCACAGTGCAGTAGCTCCCTATGGTGACAGGGAAACCCTTCACTGAATGTCCCCAAGCTGAGTGCCGCTTTCTGATGATGTTCTTGCTTGCTTGCTTTAGTTCTGTAACTGGATTCTCTCCATGGCATGTCTTGGCCTATTTAAGACTATCACTTTTCATTTCTTTCAGTTATTCTTTGCAACCAGAATGGCTATTAATAATGTCTAGCTCAAGACCAACTAGGGTAGATATAAATGGCTCTCTTATAAGGAAAATCCTTGAATTTTTGGCACATTAGCTTTGCCTAAGTGTAGGCTTAAAATGGTGATTAAAAGCATGTGTGTGCAACTAAATTGCCTGATGCAACTTCTTGCCCTGTCCAGTAGTTATATGAAATTGGTCAAATTACTTAACCTCACTTCTCCTAGTTTTACTTATCTATTCAGGTCTTCTGCCCAGTTTTTAATTACTTTTTTTTTTTTTTTTTTTTTTTGCTGTTGGGTTTTATGAGTTCTTTATATACATTTTGAATATTATCTCTTATCAGCTACTTGGTTTGAAAATATTTTCTCCCTTTCCTTGGGTTGCCTGTTCACTTTGTTGATTGTTTCTTTTATAAAGTGCAGAACCTTATTATTTGATGTAGTTCCATTTATTTATTTTTGCTTTTGTGGCTTGTGCATTTGGTGTCAAATCTAAAAATGTATTGCCAAGACCAATGTTTTCTGGTTTTATGTTCTTTGTTTTTTTTGTTTTTTGTTTTTCGTTTGGTTTTCAGGTGTTATATTTAAGTGTTTAATCCATTTCAAATTAAATTTTGTGAGTAGTACAAGATAGTGGTCCAATTTCATTCTTTCATATGTGAATATCCAGTTTTCCTAGCATCATTTATTGAAGACTATCTTTTCCCTATTGAGTATCTCTGGCTCCCTTGTCAAATTTTAGTTGACTGTACTGGATTTTGTTGTTATTTTGTTTATTTGTTTTAACCAGTTCTCATAGTCTTAGCCTCTTTTTTGAAGTATGTATTCTATTTATCTTACACTATTTTTTTTTCTATTTGAGCCATCTTCTTTGCATTTATCATTCCTTGAGTATATAGAGATTTTTTTTTTCCATGGTTAGTGTATTTCATCCACTGTGAAAAATCTTTGTTCTTTATATCTTCAAATCTTACTTCTATCCCATTCTTTCCTTTCTTTCTGGGACCCCAAATAAACATATGTATAAACTTTTTTTTAACCACATCACACATGTCTTTACACCCTTTTCACATTTTTTCCATTTTGGTCCTTTCTGTGGGTCAGTTTGCATGTGATCTATTGGTCTATTTTTTTAGTTCATTAATATTGCCTTGTACTGTGTCTAATTTATTTTTAAATCCAATTATTGAGTTTATATCAAGTATTATTTTTTTACTATAAAGTGTTTGATTCTTTTGTTTAAAAAATAATTGTCTGATGAAATTAATGTTTTTTTTTATCTTTTCCCTCCATAGCCTTCACTATTTTCTTCAAATTCCTGTCTGAGGACTGTAATATGTAGCTTACATGTGTGTCATTTCAGTTAGTTTTTCTCTTGATTTTCCACCACATTATACTGTTTTTTTGGAATTCCTAGCAATTTACATTTCAATACATGATATCATTATTTATTGGTGATATTATTTTTTTCTAGTGAGTATTCCCTCTCTCCTTTGTGAGGCTGATGGGGGAAAACTTATCAGTTTAACTCAATCAGATAGAGAGCTGAGACAGAACTGGGGTTCAGTTTTGGTAAGAACTACCCTACCACTAAATTTCTGCATTGCTTGTGGCATAGAACATCAGGACATCCAGCTGATATCTTGGTGTGTTAACCAGGATGCCTTCCCCTTATAGGAGCGAAACTCAAATCTTCGCCTCCTCTATACGGAAAAACTCTGCTCTAATTTTCAGAGGTTTGAGGTTAGCGTTTGAGGTTAGCTCTTTGACCTTCCATGCTCTGTTCCTTTAGAGTTGAGTAAATGTCTTAAGGTATAAACCAATTGTGTGTTTGAAGCCCATCATTTTATCACACCAATTTTGCCATTCTAGGTCTACAAGACCATTAAACATTCCCCTGATTCTGCTGGTTCCCATCTGTGGTCCTCTCTCCAGATAAAGCCTAGATTCTCATCCATTTGCCCTCATGAGAACTAGAAATTGCTTCCAAAGAAAAAGCAGCTAGCTGCTGAACTATGGTTCTCACTCATCAGGAATTTTAGTCCTTCTTATTCCTCATTGCTTCAAAAATTTCTGATGCTTTTAAACAGACACTTTAAAAATAAAGATATATTGGCCTTTTCCAGGGTGTTTGCTGAATACTGCCATTCAGTCAGGAAATAGAAATCTGTTAGCATTATTTTTAATGAATATATACCATCATTTGGGACCTCAAGCAGGGCCTGTGGCCCAATTCTGATCTAGGTTTTCTTAACATCCAGTATTTCCTGATCCTCCTTTTCATTTCTCTTTGCATGAAATTCTTTAAAATTAAATCTATTCATGTCATTCTTTTTTTTTTATAGTTATTTAGTTAAAAAGTCCATGTTTCAAAAATATTATTTAACAACAGTGACCCTTTTCTAGGCATTGACTTCAGTGCTGCAGGTTCAAAGCTGAGACATAGTCTCTGTACACTGTGTCCATAAACATCGTGGCTGTTTATCATCTCACCATAGCCAGCATTGCTTTCCCCATGACTACTCCTCATTCTTCAGCATACCAGGATTTAAAATTACATATTTGTTTTCTGAAGGTACTGAACTCATTTTATCCTCACTCCTTTTATAAATAGACCATCATTCCGCACTTACATATAAAACACTTACTCTTCCGAAAGATTCTGCGCAGTTGCCAACCCAATGAGCACAGCTCTAAACCACATCTCTTCCTCTCATCTCTCTGTATGCTGATTAGGGAAAATGACTTCTTTCAAAAACATAATTGACTTATCACAAATATTTAAGACTATTTAGTCAAAAACTCCTAAATAATTAAACTGTATACATAGATACAGTTTGTAATTTGCATCAAATTCCATACAATAATTAGAATAGATTCTGAAGGAATAAATGGGGGTCATATTTTTAACAAGTATTGGTTAAATCCATTATGTCTTTTGTATAAAGAAGTTCAACTCACACTTGGTAAATCATGACCAATTACCAAAGATGGCAAAAATTGTATTTTCTTAACATTTTTATGTAAAATATTTATTTGTAACCATATATTTAAATAGATGGTTCCATTGAGATGCAAATTGCACTGAATACTAGCTTCTCAGGCAAAAACAACTCATCTTCAATTAAGATATGGATTACTCTGAAACTCATTTGTGAAAGTTTTTACCCATTAATTTAAGGACCAGCTCATTTACTACCATAGTAATAACTTTCCCTGTTTTAAGTATCATATATTTGTATAAAATCAAATATTATCTGCAATACAAATATCTCTGTCCTTAATTAAGTGAGTTTTATGGGTTAAGATTCTAAGTAATGAAAATTTCCAGGCAGAAAGAAGCTAATTTCAAAGAATATAGTACAAAATGTATGTCCTTAATATTTCATTGCATCAAATAATTTGGGGGAGGGCACTTCAGAAGCGTATATTCAGTGTTTCTGTGCCATACACAAAGGAGTAACTGGAGCCACGTGTTACGTAGGTGAATTAAGTTTCATTGGAGGAGATTTAAAACAGTAAATGAGCAGAATACACATTATTTCCTATTACATATACAGAGAGGTGTACTTAACGCAGGCATCAGTGAACTGGACTCACCATGGAGAAGGCTCCAGAATAGGGAATGAATCCACATAAAACTCTGCATCTTTATAGAAACATCAGGGAAGGAAACATCTGGAGGACTGGGAGCTTCTTAGTTGAAAAAGTGGACTTACTAGAGAAAGGAAATTTCTGAAGGTTGGCTTTTGTACCAGCTTGTGTTTTTACTGAAGTAACTCAGGTTTGCTGAGCCAGTTTCTTGCTAATCTACTGAAAGGGGAAAGCAGCAAGCCTTTAGGAGATTTGAGTTTCTCTATCCTCGTTCTAATCTTGATTTAACCCTATATTTCATTTTAAAATATTCTAAATTGCAGTTTTTAATGACTTCACAGCATGGAGTTGTATCAAGTAAACAAGCACATGTATAAATATCTGTGTTTAACATCTATACCTCTTTAGGTGTTTAGAATTAAAGTGTTTGGCTTACTTATTACTTTCAGTTCATGGAGGGTTAACCAGTTTATGAAGATAAATAATTTCCACCGTGTATAAAAAAAGCGAAAAGGAAGCACTGTAATTAAAATCCACTTTGGAGATATTTTTAATAAGGAGAAATTCACCATTTAAGAGTGGGATATAAATAACAAATTAGACCCATTTTGGAAAGAGAGGTGTGGAAGCTTTCCTTGAGATTGTTTTAATGCATGGTCAGCCCAGTTTCAATGAGTTTTAATGAAATATGTGTTATACTTGAAGAAGACTTAATCATGTTGGGTATGGTTTTCCTTATTTTTGAAGTGCAATCACCTTCCTGGGAACACAGGACTAAATTATAGAGATTGTGTTTTCTTATTTATAGGCAGGCACATAGATTAGAAAGTCCCCCTAAATTGATACACACTTCCCTCCTGAGTTCTTGAATCTGGTAAAGCAAAGTATCCAACCTCAGCACCTGTGGAGAGAGCTCTAGTTTGCAAAAGCAATCTTTATAAAAGCGATCCTTGCTGGTGTTAAGACACTAAGAATTGTGTATTCCAGGAGTTTGAAGATCTGAAAACTTTCAGGACTACGTGTATTAGTTGTCGATTGTCAGCTCCAGTTCCAGGTCTCTTCTCATGTTAGTGCGTAGAACTCGGAACTATTTACAGCATTTTGAGGCTGCTGGGAAGGCCCTGGAGGATGTTCTTAAAGATTGCGTAAACTGGTTGCTCTTTCCAGCCATTCTTTGGGAGTCTACATGGCTGCCAAATAAATACCATTGCACCTCCAGTGCTTTTTCCAGACGCGGAATGGATGCTTTGATTATTCACCTTTTTGGTCCCACCTGAAAGACAGCAAATAGAAATATTTTTCCCTTTTTCTGCAGAGAATATTTATTTGGATATCTACAATAGATATCTGTTCTTCCAAGAAGAAGGATGGGCCAAGGATTGAATATAATATCGTTTATTTGTTACATGTGGAAACAACGAATAGTTTTAGCAGGAGAAGGCAATATATTGGATTTCTTTTTCTTTCTTCTTCTAAAAATATTTTCAGATCAGTTTTGGAACCCCAAATTTTCCACCTGATGAATTTTAACTACCATAAATTTGCGTCCAAAATCACCACAGCTTTCCTATCCCTTAAGCTACCACAGGGATTTTTAAAAAAATACCATGGGGGTTGTAAGGCCAGTAATTTGGAAAGTATCCTGCCACGCTGCATGTGCAGATCATGGATATGCAGCTACTCATGATAGAATATTAATAGACCATCTTAATGACCCTCTGATTTTCCCTGTTGTTCAAGCAGCTGACTCAGCCCCCAACAGCTATAATTAAACAGAGCAATCTGTCAAGGAAGATAGCTGCTCTTGTTAATTCTGTAAACCACCATGTTGGCCTTTCCTATTGCGTGGTGTGGCTGACACCCCATCTTAAAAGCTTTCTGCCAAAGTAAACTGCCAGGGGTCAAGACTAAACCAGCAGCCTGTGGAATGAAGCTGAAGATGCCGGTGAACGAGAGCATCACTGTACTATTTTCAGTTTTGCAACAGGCTGTCCTGGAGTAAATACAATAAAGAAATACTGCGGTGTTTGTAAGTAAAAACAAACACCAGCCAAAACCCCCAAGGATCCTGGCATTACGTTCTGCAGCTGAATCTCATAAGAGATTAGTTGGAAGTTACTCTTTTCTAGTTCTGGGGATAGATGCTTCAAACAGTTTGTTTCTTTAAAGCCGTTATCAGATAAGTCAGATTCTCTTGTTAAATGAACACCTATTCTGATGTGCCCTCTCATCTTCCTGCCACACCAGATTATACCGCTCGCATATAGACTACTTTGGTCAGGCAATTCCTCTGTGTTTAAGGAGAACCAAATTATATGAACTATAGAACTAGTTGAATCTAGTAATAGGTCTAATTTTATGTGCATTTTTCACTACATATCGCAAAACATTATTTAGCACAGTCACTGTGTAATGTTTGTGTTTGGTTTGAGGTAGGTAAATAGCAGTGGAAATCAGAAGGAAGTTAAATCCCTCTGATTAGGATAACTTCTAAGAATTCACATATTGTATAAAAATACATTGCGGGATTCATTTTGCAGTTAGTAATTTTATGATAGCCCTGCTTTTCTGATGGTGGATTTCACAAATAAAATGAACATTGTGAAACAAAGTTTTGAAAAAACAAAATTATTATGATTAATTTACATGCATTAAGAGTTCACCTCCATTGTCATTTTCCTTCTTGTCCTTTCTTCTCTGTGATATATAAGCTCCCATACGATGACAAGTGGAATGCCACTTAGTCTTTTTTCTTCTACTACTATAGTTTGCCATCCGGCTATTAGTTAATTTCTATCTTCACTTTTGACTGTCTCTAAAATCAAGAAAAATAAGGCAATTATTGGGCATAGGGATATGTTCCACATCTCTTGAAAGATTAGAACTCACAAGCAGAAACTCCAAATATTTCTCTCCATCTGTACAAAACGTTTTGCCTGATTTCAGTGAAAAATTAGAATTTCTTTGCCTTGTCCCATTTTAGAGACATCCTCTTAATAAAAAAACATATTATTAAGGACATTCCATTACAGGAGAATAAAACTAGTGGTATAAATGAAATACGTGTGTTTCATACATTTTCGCTGGCAATGAAACTGGACAGAAAAATCAATTTTAATGAACATTTTCTGGGCATTTCTGGGTCATTCTGATTCCACTTTGGTTGTGAGAGCTGGAAAATGTTGGCAGACACAAAGTGACACGTAAATTCATTTTTTATAAATAATTTTAGAAATGCTGCATAAACTTTCATCTTTAGTAAGATAAATCCCCCATAAAGCAGTTTAATGCTACCTGATATCCTGACTGACCAAGCAATAGATTTGTAGGAGTAGTGAGTGGCTTATTAGTTATGTCAGTGTGCACTTTAATGTTTCTGAAGTATTCTGGATGAAAAGAAATTTTTTAGATAAATTTCCCTGGAGAAAAAAATTATGTGAAAAACCCTTGAAAATTGTATGTATACTGCATTAAAATCTCGAGTCGAGCATTTTACATTGTACTCTGTGACCTTTTAAATGAAACATCAAAAGTGAGGACACTGCAGCGTTCAGAACCGTTATCAGTCCGAATGGTTTAGTTGCTTTTCTATATCTCCAAATAGGTTTTGGTTTGTTTTCATCATTTTTAGACAACCTACTCTTTCACTGCTCCAATTTATGGCTATTGTTATGTAGTCACTTAAAACTATTCTTTTCACCTTTTGGTGTTGGTTTGCTTCCTTCTTAGGAACTTCCAGGGTGTAATCTGAAACTGGCCCCCATAGTCGTGAAGGTTGGGATGAGACAACAGAAAGAGAGAGACTACTCCAGATTGATAGGTGGCAGTTTTAATAAGCAAGGGAACTTATTTATTAGGCTTTTCTTGGGCAGCCTCAAGACAACTGGATTTTTGTACCCACCTGGCAAATCTTAAAAGTTTATATAGAGGTGTTTACTGGGTTCAGTCACGTATACCATCCAGGTGGTCTCAACAACTTATTTCTATCCCTGGGCCATTTCCTTGGGGCAGCTTTTGGGAACTGGGGACACAAGAGGAATGCACATTTCAAGGATAGGAAAGAGGGTGGAGGGCTTCCAAATGCTCCCAGGTCAACCAGTAGTCAATTTCTTCTCAGTGATCTCTCCCAACACATGACATCACAAAGCAAAAATTTACAGTAGATACAGAAGATAAAGAGAAAGGAATCAAGGCTGCCACTATGAGAAATCATCAATTCACAAAGGATGGCATCAAGAGAGGAAGGGAAAAAAAAAAAAAAACGGAACTACAAAACTGCCAGAAAACAATGACTAAGATGGCATTAGTAAGCCCTTACCTATCAATAATTACTCTAAATGTAAATGGTTAAGTTCTCCAATCAAAAGATAAAGAATGGCTGAATTGATAAACAAAAAATAAGGTCTAACTGCTATATGCTCCCTACAGGAGACTCACTTCAACTTCAAGGACACACAGAGGCTCTAAGTGAAGGGATGGAAAAAGATATTCCATGCAAGTGAAACCAAAAGAGAGCAGGTTAGCTATAATTATAGCAGACAAAATAGGCTTTAACTCAAAAGTTGTAACAAGAGATAAAGAAAGCCATATATAATGATAAAGGAGTCAATTCATCAAGAGGACATAAGTTCCGTAAATATATATGCAAATAACATCAGAGCACCCAGCTATATTTTTAGATTTGACGCCAACTATACAAGCCACAAAAGCAAAAGAAAAAGAAAATGCAACTACATCAAATAAGATGCTTTGTATAGCAGAAGAAACAATCAGAAAAATGAAAAGGCAACCTAAGGAATGGGGGAAAATATTTGCAAACCATGTATCTGATAAGGGGTAATATCCAAAGTATATATAAGGAACTCATACAACTCAATAGCAAAAAAAGCAAACAATCCAGTTTAAAAATGAACGAAAGACTTGAATAGACATTTTTTCCAAAGAAGACATACAATGGCCACAGGTGCATGAAAGATAATCAAAATTAATAATCATCAGGAAAATGCAATCAAAACCATAATGAGACCACCTTACAGCCATAGATAGGCTACCATCAAAAAGTCAAGAGATAAGTGTTGGTGATGATGTGGAGAAAAGGGAACCCTTGTGCAGTGTTAGTAGGGTTGTGAATTGTTCAGACACTATGGAAAACAGTATGGAGTTTCCTCAAAAATGAAAAATGGAACTACTCTATGATCCAACAACTCCACTTCTGGGTATATATCTAAAAGAAATGAAATCAGAATCTTGAAGAGATATCTGCACTCTTGTGTTCATTGCAGCATAATTCACAATAGCCACAATAGGGAAACAACTTAAGTGCCTGTCAATGGATGAGTGGATAAAGAAGATGTGGTATACTGATAGGATGAAATATTATCCAGTCATGAGAAAAAAAGAAGTCGTGCCATTTGCAACAACGTGAATGGACCTTGAGGGCATTATGCTAAGTGAAATAAATTAGACAGAGAAAGATAAATATATTATGATTTCACTTACATGTGCAATCTAAAAAAGCCAAATACATAGAAACATAGAGTAGATAGGTGGTTGGTGGGGGCTGGTGGTGGGGGAAATGGGCTCAAAGTTTGCTGTCACATTTCCAGTTATAAGATGAATAAATTCTGAGGATCCAATGTACAGCATGCTGACTATAGTTAATATTGTATTAAATATTTGAAAGTTGCTAAGAGAGTATATCTTAAATGTTCTCACCACACACACACAAATTGTAATTATGTGAGGTGATAGAAGTATTAACTAATCCTATTGTAGTAATCACTTTGCAGTAGATACATGTATCAAATTGTCACATTGTGTACCTTAACATAATAATATATGTTGATTATATCTCGATGAAGCTAAAAGAAAAAATAAAAGTTATATTAAAAAATAAAAATAAATAAAATGCCTGGCTAAAGTAATGCTTGATATATTCACTTAAAAAAAGAAACTACTCTTTTAAAACTTAAGTTATTAAGTTATGTCAGGGAATGGAAAACGGCTATGGAACCAATTGGGAAAGATTTGACACTTAGGAACACAGGTATCTTGAGGAATTTAGGCAGCTGTTAATTTTCCAAACCAATTCTTCTTTTTTTTTTTTTTTTTTTTCCAATTTCTCCAACTCTTGCTTCCCTTGGCTTCACAAAAGGAGTACTAGGGAAAAAAAAAACAAAAACCTGTCTTTTTCATTAGTTCATGTCATGTGCTTATCCCTGGACTTTGGATGGGAAGGCACCTCAAATACGAAGCTACTAGATTCCCACTAATTAAAATTAGAAAAGAGATGTAATGTAAGAAAGTGGGAGTGAATGCTATGTGATCAAATATCAACAAGAGCATCCATCAACACATATTCACTGTTTCTGAGATAGTGAGCTTAAAAGTATCAGATTAATATTTAAAAAACACTTTTTGTTTGCAAGGGTGAGATAGCTAAATTTTATATTAATTTATTCATTGGTAGAGAATTAAACAAAGAGAATACAAATGTTCTTTCACATCACTCCCAACAAGAATCTGTAAAATACTCTTCAAAATGCCTTGGTTGTACGTAGAGTGTTTTACTGTTTACAAAACATTTTAACATCTATTATCTTATTTAAATCTCAATACAACCATACGTTTAACAGTAAAGGCATTATTTTTCTTATTTTATAGATGATGATGACTTGATAATCAGCAAAATACGTAAAATGTGGAAAGGGCAGTCTTAAGAAGTAGGAAAAATACTGTCTCCTTTTTACAGCACTAGGGAAAAATAACAAGTTGGTGCTGTGTCACAAGGGACCCTATGAGCAGCTAACATACTGTGTGTTTGCATTTACTGAAATGTTCATGCAAATATGAGTCATAGTCAGTTGGAAACCTGAAGGATAGGTTAGCCAAAAAAAAAGTCTTTGAATAAAGAAAATATATGTTTACCCATAATCACCTGGATACATGGCACTTTGATTCTCTTTTTTAAATGAATTCCTTCTTGGCCAGCATTGATTTACTTAACCCCCTTGCATAGTTGATATATTCTGTAGCCTTTCGGCACCTTTATATGTCGTATACTATTCAACCAAAGTATATTTCTGGGTAGTCTTTTCCATTTGATAAGACATGATTCAGTTTGATCATGCTGTTGGTGAAAGTGTAAATAATTCCAGATATCAAGCCTAAATTCAGATGCAAATACTACCCCTTCACTAATTAGTAAATAAGCCAATTTCAAATCTTCCTGTAATGTAGGACTAATGTCAGAACATTCGCCAATGTTCATAGAAAACTATTTTCATTGATCCTTCATAACATAGAACCAAATATTTGTATTTAACTTTCAAGTAGACATGTAACCGATTTTGTGTAGAGAAACTACCTTTCTGATCATAAAATTTCATTTCTTAAGGTTTTCTAATCTCAAGATTAAGTTGACACAAAATATTATTTGTCAAATTTGTGTTTTATATAGAATAATGAACAATAATATCCTTACCACCCAGTTTAATTTGGAAGACTATTGTAATCATCTTTAAAGATTCTTTATTTCCTATTCCAACCCACTTCCCTTCTTCTTCAGAGGTACCCATTGTCCTAAATTTTACATTTTTTTCATTCTTTTACTTTATATTTCCTTGTAGTATTATCACATATGTTAGCATCCCCGGACACTTTCTTCATTTTCCATACTTTTAACTGTATAAAAAGCAAATTGTAATATATATACCCTTCAAAATACCTTTCCTTTTTTTCCAGAACATTTGTTCTGGTATTTTTGCTTGATGGCACTTATAGCTAAAATCCATTCATTTTTACTTCTGGGTAGTGTTCCACTGTATGAAGTTACTAATTTATTACCACTCCCCTGTTTCCAGCTATTTACTAGTAAAAAGAGAGGTATTGTTAACATTTTTGTAGATGTCTCCTGGGGCACATATTCAAGAGACGTTCTAAGGTAAAATCCTAGGGCTGGAATTGCTGTTTCATTGATACTCACATCTTCAAATTTACTTGAAGAAGTCTGCCGTAACTTGTGTTCTTGAGAAGCAGACCCTGGATAAAGAATCAGTTATGAGTAGTTTATCTGGGAGGCGATCCCAGAAGGAAATGAGATAAAAAAGGGAAGGCAGTCAATAAAGGATGTATTTTCAAGTAAGTTACCATTATGGGCAACTGGAGCTTAATTCTGCTGAGAAATAATAATAACCAGTGGAGAATGTGGTTGAACCTCAGAGATGTCCAGCCTTAAGTATGAAGAAGCTGGAGTATTTCATACACTGACTCCTCTGTTATCAGTTGAGGGCTGCTCTGAGAGCCATTAATTCTCTCGGACTTCAGGCCTGCCCTGCATGCATGCCTAGGGTGAGTGTGATCAGAGAAAAGACTCTCAGGTAAAACTATGCAGATGCTTGCAGCTGAAAGCCAAGCCTACTTACACTATAATAGTGAGGCCAAAAAAGATAGCACTGTATCTACTAAATATTAATTTTCTACTTCTCCAAAGCATTGTATGGACTTTGCATAGCTACTAACATGTTAGAGATATTCACATTATAGCACATTGTCACCAACACTTGATATTACCAGACTTTTTTTCCTACGTTCAATCCATAGAAATGAAATGGTATCTAATTCCTTGACTGCCATCATTGCCCAAAGTTCTATTGGGCAGCACTGGTACAGACAGTATTTCCAAGGAGGTTTTCAATGGAGGTAAGGAAAGCAATGGGGCAGCTGGAGAAAGGATGTAAAGATTTTTATTTAAAGTAGAGGTAACAATGTATGTATGTATGCTTTTAAGAATGATCTTGTAAAATAGGAGAAATTATGATGTAGGTAAAATAGAGGAATCTTGGTGGAAAAATCCCCTTGATATTTTAAAAACATGAGATCTAGTGCACCAAGAGAGGTTGTCGCCCCCAATGAGGAACACAGACAATTCACCCTTAACAACAGAAGAAGAGTCCTCAGTTAAACCATCTGGGCCTTGATTTTTCTTTTAGGGAAGGTTTTTATTGGAAAATTCAATTTTAATAAATTTAGAGTTATTTAAGATGCCTGTTCCTCTGGAGTGAACTGTGCTGATTTGTTTCTTTTAATGTATTTGTCCACTGACACAGACAATAAATGCTATGAGTTTCCCTCTGGATACTGCTGCAGCTGAATCCTGCAAATTCTGCTGTTATTTTCATTTTTACTCAGTAAAAAATACTTTTTAATACTAATTTAAAATTCTTTTTTGACCCCTGTCTATTTAGAAATGTGTTATTTATCTACAAATATTTGCATATTTCCAAAGATCATTCAGTTATTGATCTTAATATTAGTTTACTTTTGCTTAGAGAATTATTTTGTATGATTTGAATCCTTTGAAATTATTGAGAGGTGCATTTACTTTAAGATCAGGAACAAGAAAGCAAATCTTCAGTGAAGACATGCAAATGGCCAATAGGCACATGAAAAAATGCTCAATATCATTAATTATCAGAGAAATGCAAATCAAAATTATAACGAAGTGTCACTTCACACCAGTCACAATGGCCATCATTCATAAGTCCACAAATGATAAATGCTGGAGAGGGTACAGCGAAAAGGGAATCCCCCTACACTGATGGTGGGAATGTAGTTTGGTGTAGCCATTATGGAAAACAGTATGGAGATTGCTCAAAAAACTAAAAGTAGACTTACTAAATGATCCAGCAATCCCACTCCTGGGCATATATTCAGAGAAAACTGTAATTTGAAAAGATACATGCACCCCAATGTTCACAGCAACACTTTACAATAGTGAAAACATAGAAACAACCTGGATGTGGTATATATACACAACGAAACACTACTCAGCTGTAAAAAAAGAATGGAATAATGCCATTTGCAGCAATGTGGATGGACCTAGAGATAATCATACTAAGTGAAGTAAGTCAGACAGAGAAATAAAAATATCATATGATATCACTTATATGTGGAATCTAAAATAAAAAATTTACAAACCAGAAATAGACTCACGGACATAGTTACCAGGGGGGAAAGGAGAGGAGAGGGATAGATTAGGAGTTTGGGATTAACAGATACACATTACTATATATAAAATAGATAAATAACAAGTACCTACTGTATAGCACAGGGAACTATATTCAATTTCTTGTAATGAGTCATACTGGAAAAGAAATTGAAAAGGTATACATGTATGCATGTATATGTGTAACTGAATCATTTTGTTGTACACCTGAAACTAACATTTTAGATAGACTACACTTCAATAAAAAATTAAAATTAAAAAAAGAATTTAAATTGGGTGTCTTGCCCATAATAAGGGTTATTACTGGAAATAACTGTTTTTGACCTATCTGTATGGCAGGACAAACATATAATTACTAACCATTTGCTCTCCTTAATGTCCCATGAATTACCTTCCTACCCTCTGAAGCCCCAGGCCTTTGTCCCATTCTTTAGCTCAGAGTGGCATACATACCTAGTTTAACCTTTCTGTTGCTGAACCTCTCATAGATTCAGGGTTCCAGTACATATAAAATTAAATTTGGTTTTTCTCCTGTTAATTTGTCTCATGTCAATTTAATTCTTAGACCAGCCAGAGAATCTAGAAGGGTAGAAAGAAGTTTTCTTTAGCCCCGACACCTGATAAATGTCTCTTTTGTGCTTGAAAAGAATACATATTCTGTTGTTTTAGGGATAAGTATGTATAAAAGCCAATTAAGTCAGGTTCATTGAAAGTATGATTCAAGACTTCTGTATTCTTCTTGACTTTCTGTTTCTCTATCAGTTATTGAGAAATGGTGTTGACATTGCTGACTAATTGGAATTTCATCTATTTCTCCCTGTGGTTCTATCAGTTTTTGTTTTCTGCCTTTTGAAGATATTTTCTTATGTGTTTAAATGTTTAGGATGATTATATCCTCTGGATGAAATGATCCCTGTATCATTATGAAATAACTCTATATTCTTGATAATATTTTTTGCTCTGAAATCATTTTGTATAATACTAAAATAGCCATTCCAGCTGTCTTTTGATCACTGAATAATGTTTATATGGTATATCTTTTTCCATTATTTTACTTCTAGCTGTGGGAAGTCAGATGTTTCTTGCATTTCTGTCTTCCTAGGAAATTTTGGCCTCCTGAGCCATGGAAACTGATATGCTATATAGAGTAAGTTTTCTTTCGTTTGCCCCGAAGTATTTGCTCCTCCCAGGGCACTTGTATTAAACATGTAACCATTTGCTTTCTTCATGATGAAAGCATTTGGTCCCATTCAGAAGATTAATAAAAACAAGCAAAGAACCCCACCGACCCCCAACACACACACACACACACACACACACACACACACACACACACACCCCTTCCCTTTCTCCCCTGTAGCCCATGCTTATATTCCAGGGTACTGGGTTAAGGGAAAACTTTGAAAGTAACTTCCATAGGGATGTAGGGACATGTCTCCCTATGTGTTTGTATTTCAGAGGGGTTAAAACTCTGGCTGTAAACTTAGAAGATGATTTAGAGATATTTATGTACGTTACAAATGGTAAGAAACCAGGATTTTCCCCTTTCTCTTCCAGGGGAGAATTTGTCTGTTAGGGAGCAAAGGCTTCTTTTCTTTTGTAAGGAAGGAAGGGGGAAAGAGTTACCCCTCTCCTGTATAAATTCCCAGATTCATATTTGCATTTTCTACTTCCTGTAATTTGAACCCACCATACAGTTAGGATTATTCATCTGTCACTCATCATGTCACCTGCACACTAGTAGGCATGGGGGACCAACGTGATAAAGCTCTGGTCTTGGACTCAAAACTACCCAAAGTTTCTGCTAGTATCTATCTATCTATCTATCTATCTATCTATCTATCTATCTATCTATCTATCTAGGATGTAATCTTGCAAGTAACATCTCAGTTCCTTCACAACTGCTGATTTAACACTAACAACAAAATAGATTTTGTTTCCCTGCTTAATGTGGCTTTCTTACATGCAGCATGTAGTTGGGTCCTGCTTTTCCATCTAATCTGATAGTACTGGTTATGCCACTGACCTGATACCATTTTTTTTTTCCTGCCTGAAGTTGTCTCATTAACTTCTTATTTAATAGTGCAAGTTTGCTGGTGTTGAATTTCTTCAGCAGTTGTCTGTGTGAAAAGTATTTATTTCACCTTCATTTTTGGAAAGTATTTCTTCATGTTATAAAATTATAAATTGACAGATTTCTCTCAGTTCTTTAAAGATGTTGTTCTAATATCTTCTGTCTAGCACTTTTTCCGGCCAAAACATTGGTGTCACCTTTCTATATTCCCTGTGTATATCTTTTCCTCCTGAACTTCTATTAAGATACTATCTTTTTCTGTGTACTTTGCTCATGGTACACCTTAGTTTCCTTTATGTTTCTTTTACTTAGGGTTTGATTAGCTTCTTTGCAATTTTTATCAAACTTGAGAAGAAAATCTGCCATAATTTCTTCACAATTTTTTTTCATTTTTTATCATCCTACTGTTTTTTTGCCTCAGCCCCGTTTTAAGAGACTCCAATTACACGTATATTAAATTGCTTGCTATGGCAACACAGCTTAATGTTGTCACACACAGTGTGATACTGTCACACAGCTAATTGTCACGTTACTTGACATTGTTCACTTTTTTCTCATCCTGTTTTTTCTCTGTGTTTAATTTAGATTTATCTATTCATGTTTGATGAGGTTCACTTTTTTTTTCCCCTGCAATACATTATCTTCTGTTAACACACCCAAGGAATTTTTTTCTCTCAGATAATGCAGCTTTCATACTGGAAGTTGAATTTGGGTCCTGCTTTAATATCTTCTTTTTCTCTATTTAATGCATTAATTTTTCCTCTAGCTTCTCAAACATGTAGTATACATTTATAATACTTCTTTGTATGTCCTTGTTTACTAATTCCATAATTTGCATCATTTATGGTTCTGCTTCAGTTGATTATTCTCCTCACTGTGGGTTGCATTTTCTTGCTTATTTGCGTTCTGGGTAAGTTCTGAATGCTGGACAATATGAAACTGCTGGGTGCTGGATTTTTTTCACTCTCATAAATATTCCTAGGCTTCATTCCAGCATGCAGTTAAGTTACCTGGAAGCAGTTTGATCCTTTCAGGTCTTGTTTTTAAGCATTGCGCAGTGGGCTAAGAGCAGCGTGTAGCTGAGGACTGATTCTCCTTATCACTAGGGCACTGCCCTTCTAGTGCTTCGCCCACTGCCCTGCAAGTCTTTCCAGTCTGACTGGTAAGAACTGGTATTATTTCCGGCTCTGTATGAGTTCTGGAGATTTTTCTCTTTAATGATTTTGAGTGCTTCTTTCTTTGGGTGGTAGTTTCCCCAAATCTATGTACGTGTTAGTACTCAGCTGAAGACCCCAGGAGGCTGCTCTGCAGATTCTCAGAGTCCTCTGTGCACCCAGCTCACTCTTCTGCCCTGGGCCGTGGGAACTCTAGCCTTTTTGGTTTCTCAGGACCCTCAGATTCAGTTCCTCAACTCTTACCTCTTCCTGGGCCCCCTGTCTTTCCTCAGAGGGAAGTTTTCTTTAGGAAGCAAACTGGTGCAGTCAGAGGGCTTACCTTATTTGCTCCTGCCTTTCAGGGATCACTATCCTTAATTCCCTCATGTCCACAGGCCTTAAAAACTATACTCTTCTTTTATATACGTTGCCTGTATTTTTAATTTTTTCAGGTAGGAGTGTAAAGTCAGTCCTTGTTACTCCAGCTTGGCTGGGAATTAAAATCAATGCCCAATTTTTAATAAATATTTTCATGTACATTAAGAAAGTTCATGTAATGTATATGATATGTGGAGATACAATATAGAGGGCTCTGTTAATATACATTTCCTTTAAAATGAGCAGAAGGTGGCTTTAAATGATCAAGTCCTTCTGTTCCCATTCTGTTGAACTCTGGTCATTTTGAGCCATCACCGTGTTTGAATGTGAGACCAAAGCCTATTTAGGCAGAATTGATAATGACTGAAAAGACATTTTTTCTTAAACTCTTCTCTTCTGGCTTAATAAGCAACTGCAGTTTTGCAATCCTGTGGGATATTTTTATGTACACAATAAAGAAAGCTAAAACTGTGATAAGAATTTTCAGACATGATACTGTAAAATTATATTCCAAATAAAAGAAAAGGTTGGCATTAAACAGAAATATCATATTTCTTATGTTGCTTTATAATACATTAAGTATAATTTTTTAAAAATGTTGGTTCAAGTACAGCTGACCCTTTTACCAAACACTGCTTCAATTTATCTTTGTAGAAAATAACTG
Organism: Camelus ferus; assembly: GCF_009834535.1. Taxonomy (NCBI): domain Eukaryota; kingdom Metazoa; phylum Chordata; class Mammalia; order Artiodactyla; family Camelidae; genus Camelus; species Camelus ferus. The sequence continues at coordinate 50,022,207 of NC_045701.1, forward strand.
AAAAATAGAAAACATACTGAGGTGATATGTTTTCTTTTCAGAAAAGAGACCATAAACAAATTTATTCTAAAATTTTAAAATAAAAGTTAAGTAGTTGATTATATTTTTCACATGGGTCAGGTAGTAGGGCTCTCTCTATTTTCTCTCAGTGTATAATCAAATGCTACAATGTGAGGTTAGTTTGCAGGATAATATGATTTAAGGTAATGACTGATTTACAAAACATATTTTAAACATACTTTTAAAATTTTGCCTTCAGCAACTTCTTTTAATGAACATACTGAAAAGCAGTTCTTCAATAACATCTAGTTATTTGTTTTAAAAGTCCTATCAATTCAGATAGTATATTACATGGTTTAAGCATTTATATGAAACTTTTAGATTCAGGGAAAAAAAACACTAAGCAAACAGTAAATTCTAAATTAAAGTTATCTAATTCATTTCAGGGTTAACTACAGATAATTGAGCCTTGGGCCTTTTTTTTTTTTTTAATTATTAATTTGGAAAAATATTTTCAGCCTTAAGTGAATTAGCCGTAAATATCCAGGACAAAAATTTGACAGAACATTTTAATAAATTAATACAAAAAACATCTAGCTGGTAAATAATTTTACATGTCAGCCATTAATATTATGCTTATAAAAAGGAAAAATTAAATCCAGATATTCAAGAACACATATTTTGAAACAAGAAATCAAGCAAAAACAAACAGCATCATATCCCCAGGAATCATTGCATATCCCAGAGTCCAGCGTTTCTTATCTGCAAGAACACAGGGCAATGAATCTGTTATTCTCTGGAGGCAAAAGTCATTTGATAAATGTTCCTATTAATTGATTCCACAAATTAACTACTAATCCAGAGCCTTTGATTACGAGTGCTGCTAATCAATTTACTTGATAGCAAGCTTTCAACAGTTCGTAAATTAAAAATTGCCTACATTTTTTCTGGGTTGGCTTAATTAGCAAATTCATCGTAGTTATGAGAAAGCAAAATCTTCAGTTTTAATTTCCTCTTGACCTGCTTTCTCTCTCCACAGGGCCTCCTTCAGAGGTTCTTCAGAAAGAGAAAATTAAAATGCTGTCAACAGATTAAAACACTATTTAGCCAAAAGGAATTTCTTCCAAGGTCTGCATGTCACAGGGAGCCACTTTTAGACTGCTTTCATGGGGAGAATCTTCTTCCAGAGAGCCAGCTGTGCCTCAAGGTAGCACAAGTGGCTGAACATTGTCTCTGGTGCCAGGTCAAAATGCTGACATCATTAGTGCTGACGGCGTTATTCATTAGAGAACCAGAGGGTCTGACAAACCAGCTGACTCTCTGCTCGTTTGTTCTTGTGGTTACACACCTTTATCTTCATGGAGGACAGATGAAGAGCGAAATGTCAGCAACTCAAAAAGTTTTATTAAATTGTTCAAAGTCGCTTGTCTTTAGGAGGGCTGAGATTTTCGAGACCAATCACTGTAGATATGTTTCCATCATTTATTTCCATCACAGAGATACTTCTGCCTTCTTCTGTCATTTGAATCAGCAGAGCCTAAGTATTTATTTGTTGAGTGCAAATGACGTTTAGAACTTACAACTAGTCAACGTATATTCATAATTTTATGGGCAGTATAGTGAATGCATATTCACTATTCCCTTTCATCATACATATTAATTTTCTATGTAAATTTAGACGAATGATACTTGGGACCCCTGGACCAAACATTAAGAAAACTTACCATAGACTTATCCCTGAAATCTGAAACATAAATTTGAAAGGAATTACCATGAGAAGAACTAAGACATTTTAAAAATACACCTTTCTAGATTTTTCTGCTTTGCTCCTGATTGTCCCAGTTCACTAATTAGTTCACTAATTAGGAAGGAGCTCCTTCACAAATCTTTCTTAGATAAACTCATGTCTATATTTGCCTTTTGATGAGATAACACAGACAGTAACAAGGATATTTTGTTCTTCATCTGTCCTCCATGAAGATAGAGGTGTATAACCACATTTTAGAAAAAAATTACAGCATGTTGTTTATGGAATTTAAAAACACAGACACACGAACCCCTTTCACAAGGTTGCAGGCAGATGAGGTGCTGGCCCATGACGAGGGCTGGGAGGGGACAGGGCTCAGGCATTAGGGTTAAGGGCAAAGGGGTAAAAATGAAAGTGGGAACAAAATGACTAATTTGAGGGGCCTTACATGGGCAGGTGGGAGCGCTGTGCACTGAGTAATAGTGAACAACTTACAGCTGAAACCCTTTAAGAAATTAAAAATCAAAACCTAAGCATCCAGCAGACCACAGCTCAATTCTCCCCTTTTGGGGTTGGGGGCAGCGACCGGGTTATGATTAGTGCTGGAAGAGGCTGCCGTGGACACTGGTGGGGTGGGGTAAGAGGAAGGAGGATAGTCGGATCTGATTGGGCTGAGGGTCTGCGCTTGTGGGGAAGGGGACAGAGAATTGAGTTCTGGGTTGGAGAATGGCTTGAGTGCCTTAAGCTTCTGAGATGCGCTTTGGTTTTGCGGAGGGGATCGATGTGTCACACCCTTAATATCTTCAAAGAACATTTTATGAAAATAAGTAGTCTGACAATAGAAATTTGGCATCTTAGAATTCTGGAGGTCAGAAGTCTGACCGAGGTCAACTGGGGCAAAATTCAAGGTGTTGGGAGGACTGAGTTCATTTGTGGACGGTTCTAAGGAAGAATCAGTGTCCTTGCCTTTTCCAGCTTCTGCAGTCCACAACTTTCCTTGGCACATGGCTCCTTGCTGCATCGTACAATCAGTATGGAATATAGTTCACGATGCTGGGACTTCCACTGCTGTGGAGAGTCAACACATCCAGAAAAAGGTTTTTATTTAACAATACAAATAAGACTTGGAGTAAGGAAAGGAAGTCCCAGAAAACTTCGGGAAGAGGCAATTATTATGGCACTTTGGAGAGGAATTTGTAGGACTCTGATTGATTTAATACAGTGTGAAGGAGAGGAACGAGTAAAACTGCAATTTAGGAAATTTATGTTGCCATTAACAATAAACAAGATCATAAAGGGTAACAGATTTGTAATGAGATGAGCACTTTTTTTTTTATTTTAAAGTGACAGCAACCCAGCCAGCAGGCATTTGGATAAATAGTACATTTTAACATTTAAAAGAAGTATACCAAAAAAATGAGAAGCCCCATATTTTTTAATAATAAGGTGACACAAAAGACACCCACACTAGAATGTTAGAATGTTTTTGGATTGTGGATTGCAAGACTACTATGCAGGAGAAAGTCATATTTCTTCAGACTGAAACATTTTTACACGTTGAATCTTGAATTGCCACAGGATTACTGTAGTTGATGAAAGCACCAATAAGTTCACAAACTTATATGTAAAGCTGTTCTAAATTAAACATGATAAAAGCGTATCAAAATATTTTGAATTATACCTCAACAAATCTATCTCGATATAGAGGGTTTAAAGTTTATTAATTGAGAAATATAAAAACCTAACATAATTTTCTTTAACTATTTAATATGAATATACATATAAAAACAGGATAATTCTGTTACTTAATTTTAACAAAATATTGATATTAAAAATTATCGTGTTGATAAATGCATAAGCCTCTGAATCCAGCCATGTTGTATATGGCACACAAAAAGTTAGATCTCTATTTTATAAAATAATGATGAAGCATATTGCTTTAAAAGAACAGAAGGTCTATTTACCTGTATTTATTTGGGAAGGTGGGGAAAAGATTATGAATACTTTTATTTGTGCATTGAATCTCCTGGAGGAAATCCTCAAAAATATTGTAAGTGGAATAAACAAATAAGAGTTTGCTTTTGAAAAAATCCTCAGAATTCATGAAGATAGGTTAATTTTTCAATATCTTTCTTAAATTCCTTTGATCTGCTCTCATCAAATTTGTAATAAATAATTTTCCATTTACCCAAACATCATAATCTGAGACTACAAAATAGGAGCTGGAGTACAGAAAAGCACTTATATTCTAATCTTTTTTGGTGGGGTGATGTGGTAAGTACTAAGGGATGGGAAACAGTGGAGCAAATAGAGTGTTTAGTTCTGAATTACAATTTGGTAGGCCACTTCATCTCAGTTATATTTTTCAAATCATATTTTATATGTGACAGTATAATTGTATTTCCTGCTTAAAACATTTCTTTCTGAAATTTACTACCTCCAATGATTGTGAATATCAACTTGAAATTAGTATTGAATTATGTATTTTTAATTTAATTAAGGCATCTTTTTGAAATGCCGATACCTAGTTTTGAGTTGAAGATGATTTCGTGGAAAAAATTATTTATTCTTATCCCCAACTTTCGTTAACTGGAGATAAAATTTACTGTTTCCCATATGGCTACATTCCCACCAATAGTGTAGGAGGGTTCCCTTTTCTCCACACTCTCTCCAGCATTTATCCTTTATGGACTTCTGAATGATGGCCATTCTGACTGGTGTGAGGTGATATCTCACTGTAGTTTTTATTTGCATTTTTCTGATGATTAGTGATATTGAGCATTTTTTCATTTGCCTATTAGCCATTTGTATGTCTTCATTGGAGAATTGCTTGCTTAGGTCTTCTGCCCATTTTTGGATTGGATTGTTTGTTTTTTTGTTATTAAGTTGTATGAGCTATTTATATATTCTGGAGATTAAGTCCTTGTCAGTCTCATCTTATTGCATCATTCTGGGCAGGTGCAACTAAGCCACATGTTTCTCTTTGGGACACATGTTCAGAAAATGGCCATGTTGTTACGTTATGAGGGTAGAGTTTTTGGCAATCTGACATCAAAATCGTATCTCTCTCAATCATACACTCACTCAGGTCTAGTTGGAGGTTAGTAGTCCCAAACAGTCTTAAGAGGCTTGAGATGAAACTGGACACAGGTGACTCCAAGTTCCTGAGAAACAACTCAGCCAAACATCTTATTTTTTAGGCTACATGACCCTTGGAGGTCATGAAAGTTTTCATAAAAACAGTTAAAATGAGCTTGATCAGTGAAGGCAGGTTATAGTTCATTATTGATTAAGCAAGTTACAGTTTACAGGATCTAACTGATAACTACTCTTGGTTTCAATAATGCTGCTTCTTCCTTATCAATGCATTAATTGTTATACCTGTAAATAAATATGAATTTCTTTTTCACTTTACCTCTTCATATTTGGTATCTGGTGTTAGTAATATGTATAATATCTACAATGTTTTGTATAATGTGAGGCAACATTGATGTAGCTCATGACAGACAAACGATCATCTGGCAAACAGACGAGGTAAACTTACAGTATCGATAAATACAGTTCAGTACTATAAATGTTACTTCCTCATGGTTTTCTTAATAACATTTTCTTTTCTCTAGTGTACTTTATTGTAAGAATACAGTATATAATACATATAATACAAAATAGGTGTTAATAGACTATTTACGTTATTGATAAGACTTCTGGTCACGGTAAGCTATTAGTATTGAAGTTTTGGGGGAGTCACAAGGTATAAGCAAATTTTCAGCTGAGTGGGTCAGCTGCACAGCTCTGATAATGTCTTTTCTCCTAAAGAGTAGGCCTTTATCATTGAGAAAGCTCTTGCCTATTTCAGAATTATTCCTTTGCCTTCCCTTTTCCTTCAATGGTAGAATTGTTCTTAGTTGATCTCTGTAAAATCCGTGATGTTCCTGAACATAAAACTCAAATAAGTTTTAAGGGCCCCAAAGCTATGGCACCTATGAGATTCGCACTGCTGTGAATTCAGCTTCCAGGAATAATCTCAAAATTGACATCTAAGTTTTTAGACAGTTAATGGCCCCAATAGCTTTTGTTTCTGGTAAGGATATCTCAGTTGCATGTTATATTTTATCCTATTACTCTGGTTGTTAGGGTGCCAGTTTGCTCTGCAACCTTAATTCTCTGATAAGTACAAGAAAGTCATTGATTTTCAGTTTGTTCAGCTTAGTTTTGATTGTTTTAAGAATGAAAGTGAACATAACATTGTAAATCAACTATACGTCAATTTAAAAAAAATCGAAGTGAAGCCTTCCAAGCTTTCTATATGTCAGAGTTGAAACTAGAATTGGTTGTGATATGTCTAAATGTAAATTTAAATGGATGATTTTAATGCATCCATTTAAAATTATTCCATGACTCCCCATCATATATGGTATCCCTATGAAACTACCTAATACAGTGTATAAACTTCTTTAAAATTTGAGCCTTGTTTACCTCTCCAGCTAATGTTTTTACCCTTTAAGATATCATCAGACCCTAGTCTAATCTACGATTTACAGTTCCTGGAATGGGTCGTACTACTGTATGCCTGTATAACAGGATTATATTCTGTTTCTCGGAATTCAAACACTTCTACAGTCTTTCCATTGGCCTACTTTCTATGCATTTTTCAACTCCAACAATATGATTCAAAGCCCCAAACTTCCTTGACCTTTAAGTTTTTTTCTCTATTATTTATTCCCATAGCATTTAATGTATATTTGTATTGGAGCATTTATTTTGCTACCACAACTGAGTATTTTTTCTCCATATCTAAGAGTAAGAATCTTGATGTGAGGCACTCTTAACTTCTAATCTTTGTACCAGAACACTGCCTGAATGACAGGAAATATATTCAAGAATGTGTTTTGAATGAACCAAATAAAGAAGAGCTAGATTTAATTTGGTTACGGAATTAGAGGGGAAGAATAAGTAAAGAGTAGGGGGTTTAGCTTTTATTTCAAAGTGTAGAAAAGTGTAAAGTACATAGTTGGTCCTTTATTCAAAAATATGTGTTGACATATATAAAACATATTCTTTGATTCTGGTTGGGAAGGTATATTTCAGTTTGAAAAATGAATGAAACTTGAAGACTTCAATCTTGACACATCCAACTTAGTGAAGATACATAGTTATTTTCATATCGTGATCTGGCATGACTTTCAAAAAAGGTCTTAAAACTGAAACACACTTCTTTAAACTTTTCTCAGTATTTTTCCTAATTATCTTAGCCATTTTAGCATTTACTACATTGATTTTTAAAGTCATTTCAGAAAAAAATATTAATAATTTGCAGTGTACATAATTTGTATTATTTATTATGGCAAGATTACCCATACCTTCTCTCTCAAAGCAGAACAAGTGACTTTACATAGACTCCTGTAATCCATGTATTCTATTCGATGGTGTTTAACTTAAAGTCCTGCGGGGAGTGTTGTGAAAGCCCAAGTCTCTCCGGAGTTGGGGATTTTGCATTTGAATTACTGAGTCAGCTGGAAATGGTGTTGAATCACATTGAACATGATTACTTTTCATTGACTATGTATCAACCTTTACTCTTATAGACCGCTTATTCTAGCAAGGACTGCAATAAATTATACATAGAAGAAAAGTCCCTCATACATTTATTTGAGATGTTTTGAGTACTAGTCACGGAGTACTTTAGCTACTGTACTGGGATAACACCAGCAACATAACGATGACCTCACTGTCACTGCTGTAAAGAATGCCCCCTTTTGGGATGCTGCTTGCACTTTTATTTCACAGATGGTTTAAATTCACTTATAAACCAGGAGTAAGTTGGAAAAGTGTATCTGTGTAGGTGATATATTGATTCAGTCAACTAGGTTTGATCCCATTTCACGTACTTAGTACACACTATTCTTTTAATTTTATAAAATCACCACCAATAAGGAAGTATATTCTTGCATATGAATATATGTCCATCACTGCACCCAGAGTTAACCCCAAACCCAGCTTCTCTTTGACACCTCATACACCTGTTTGCACCTTGCCTCCCTTGCCAAGTCTCTGACTTATTATACTTCCTTCTTTTACTCCTTTCATGCCACTTCATAAAATGACAGCTGTTGGATCACGTTCCATATTACCCCCCAGCACCTGGGTCCTTTGGTAGAGTACTTTCCAAAATGGGAAACCACACAAAGACACTAGTATTTTGATTTTTGTCAGTACACTTACTATTTACACTTACACGTCTTTTTTTTTCCCCTTCCCCTTAAAGACATTCTAAGGCAGCATTTCAAAGGTTATTCTGTGAATTACTAAACTAACCTACACACTTAATCTATAAGAGTGGTTCTCAACATTGGATAAACATTAAAATTAACTGGTGAGATTAAAAATTAATTATGTTTAAGTCCTACTCTATAAATAGATTTTAATTAGTCTGAGGTGTTCTCTAGGCATCCAGTTTTTAAAAACTAATCTGGTGTGCTATTGACAGAATATTCATGCCCCTCTCCCTCACCAAATTCATATGTTGAAATCTAATCCCCCATGTGATGGTATTTGGAGATAGGAATATTTGGGAGGAACGTAGATCGTGAAGGTGGTACCCTCATGAATGCAACTTGTGCCCTTTTAAAGAGATCTTGGAAAACCCCCTTGCCCTTTCCACCATTTAAGGACACAGCGATAAGACAGCCATCTCTGAACCAGGAAGCAGGCCATCCCCAGACACTGAATCTGCTGGCTCCTTGATCTTGGACTTCCCAGCCTCCAAAACTGTGAGAAATAAATTTCTGTTGTTTATAAGCCAAGCAGTCTATGGTGCCCTGCTATAGCATCCCGAACTGAGATAAGGTGGTGCTAATGTACAGCTAAAGTTGAGAATCACGTAACTCAAATTTCAGACAAAGGCACCCAGGTGGTCCTTTTCTTAAGTTAATAAGATAATTAAATAAGATTTTTTAATGTAAACAAGGCCTTTAAATAATATGTAAAGGAGTTATTTTATTTCATTTCAAGAAAAGTTCTGGCCCTGATAGCATAATTATACTATTGTACTTAGTTTCCTGTGTTAAATAACCAGAAGATATATATATATATATATCTATATCTAGATATAGAGATATAGATATATAGATATATATAGATATATATATTCACACACACACATATATAAAATGAGTGTTTGAGCAATGTATATAAATGAAATATTTAAAACAAAATATATAAAACCAGTGTTTGGGGGCATGAACACTATATTCATCCTAGGTTTCTCACTTAGGGCATTTTTCAGACATACTGGTGCAGGAAAATAAAGCCCAAGAAGAGAATGACAATTTTGCTGAACAACGGAAACAGAGTAGAGTTCCAAATTACTAAAGCAACTGGCATTTGGGGAACAACATTGCAGAGAAGGAGCACAAAAATTACATTAAAATATTCCTTGGTTCCTCAGGAAATTCCTAAGCTGGGTATATACCAGGCAAGAATAGCTGCTGGAAACCTAAGAATGAAATGGAGGTTTTTAGAGGTCATGCAGTTTTGGGGAAACATTAGAGTTCTGACCCATGCAGAGGTTTAGTAGCTAGTCTAGATTTTAGTGGATATCTCAGAAAGGCCAAACCCATCAGTAAAGGATCATGTGCTACTTAGGCAGAGCTAAATTAGATGCAGCTGAGTTAAGTCTGAAACTATGTCTCCACATGATGAAAGTGATGTAGAGGCAACTAAGAACCTGCCAGAAGAACATTCCTAGGACTACAACGTAATCCAGAGACTCAAAAAAGATCATATACAATATCTAGCATTACATTTTAAAAAGTGCTACACTTGTGAAGGATAATGTGACACATTTAAGAGATAAGTGAATTCATAGTAATACAAAATAAAACAAAAATTATGCATATCTTGAAGCTAGTGGCCAAAAAGCCCAAAATAATGAAAATTAATATACTAGTAAAAATGAGGGGAAATAGGCTAAATGGAAGAAAATGTTGAGAATTTCAAGAATTAGAATCTATTAAATACATAAATTGTCTGTTCTAGAATTTCAAAATACAGAAACTCACAAGTTGGATGGGTTTAATAGCAAACTGCAACCAACAGGAGATGGTAAGATTAGTAAATTCAGAGATAGGTTTATACAAACATCCAAATGATAGCAAAAGAAGTAATAATTTAAAAAAAATTAATAGAGTGTTAAAGCAGTTATGGTGGGTCATCTGAAACAAATATTTGCATGTGTTCTAATGAATTCATTCTTTGCAGATTGCATGCTGACTTTTGCTGTAAGATGCTGTAGCTCTCTGTCTGTCTAAGCCATGAAGCTTACCTTCCTATCTGTGCTGCCATTAGGATAAGTACTGAATATAGTACAGTAAAATTCTAGCCAGAGCTCAGGTTATTTTAAAATAATGACATGCCCAGTAAGGTATAAAGAAAACTGTCTTGATGATACACATTTATCATCATGAAATGAAAATGGTGATTAGCTCCACTCTCTACCCAAACCAGTCTTTATTCTTAAGTAGTAGTGGGCTAACCACCTTCCTACCTGTGTCCCTCCCCAGCAGAATTTAAGAATCTTGTATACTTTGTTTGCCATGATATTCACAAGCAATTTTTTAGTGCATAGCATTGAGTATAGACATCAAAAAATACTTCTGAATGGAAAATATAAGTCTAATGTTCAAATTATTAGGCAGTTTGGTTTTAGTCCAGATTTGCAGGAAATAAAAGACTATCTGAACTCCAGAGTCGCAAGTGTATATTCTGAGCAGAACTGGGCCAGTGGTGGGAAATAAACCCAGACTATATCAGTCTGCTGAAGAATGGTTGAATGAGTTGCAGAAAAGAATGTGCTTTTTCTGGAGCTGTAGCTTGATCACTGAGACATTATTTTGTTACTTTAACTAATATGTATAAAATAGATAAACAATAAGTTCAGCCTGTATAGCACAGGGAACTATATTCAATATCTTGTAGTAACTTATCGTGAAAAAGAATATGAAAACAAATATATGTATGTTCATGTATGACTGAAACATTATGCTGTACACCAGAAATTGACATCACACTATAAACTGACTATACGTCAATAAATAAATATATATATATATATACACATATATATACCAAAAAAGTGAATAATGAATGAAGAGCTAGAAATGAAGATATAATCACAATGATCACTTTGAAACTAAAATTGGCATTAATAATAAAGAGGTAGTTTATTTGATCCCATTTCTTACCCTTTGACTTTTAAGTTGATAGTAGTAAGTTTGGCTCTAACCATATATGAAAAGATGGTAACCAGGGAGGTTTTCTACTGTAAATACATACATACGTCAAGTGTAAGACTTACAACACATTCAGTTTTTATTCTCAATATTTTACATTATTTACTTAATTTTCTCCTTATGGTTTACAGATTGGTACAGGAATATATTATGTTTCTATTCTAAATACATGTATTAAGTAGCATATGTTTAAACAATTTTCAAAATTCCATATGATCAATGAGGTTATGCCCGTTTCTGAACTTTTGAAAATTAAGTGCAGATCATTTGCACATATTTCTATTTCAAATATCAAGATCAAAGATAAGCTTTAAGTAATAGGCATATTACTTCAAATGTCATTGGCTTCATATAGGACCAGTTCATAATTTCCAATCATTTCATATTCAATTCTCAAAATCTTTCAATATGAACTACTTGTAAAACTTTCATCTGGAAAAAATTTGAAATTTATACAAGTACATCATATTTTACCTAATTATATTTTAATACCATTCTTGGTGATTGATTTGAACTTGCAGTTTTGAAGATTAGATATGATTCCAGATAGATTTAAAAATTGTGTATAAAATGCTGCCATGGTAGCTATTTTCTTCATCCTTATCTTTGATAAACGTAAAATATAAAATGAACCCATGTGGAGGCAACTTATTAGTGTGTAACTTAATAGTTGAGTACACTTTCTTAATTTTTTCAGTTACTTAAGGACTTATTGTTGGTAAAATAAATTCACTGTATTTTTTTAGGAATAATTCTTGGATAAATATATTTCCTTTTAGGTCTTTCATCACACATAAGAATTGTAATTCAAATCTGTAAATCAGCTTTTCATCATTAGTTTTGTCTGATCAAGTTTTGACTTTCGTAAGAGTAGATGGAAAATTAGCATATATATATGAATGATATATATATCTATCTTAGTATGCATGTATATATGTATACACTTAGATGGATAGACAGGTATAAAGAAAATTGTTTGGCCTTTCTAATTATGGTACCCTTCGGTTAATTATGTAATTTACCTTCTTAAATTATTTTAGCTTCTTTATTTGTAAAAGTAGATGGAATGTTAATTGAAAACTGAGTTATAATAAGGATTCAAAGAGATAATGGGGGGAAGGTATAGTTCAAGTGGTAAAGCACATGCTTAGCATGCATGAGATCCTGGGTTCAATCCCCACTACCTCCATTAAAAAATGTCAACTGGTGGGACTGGATAAGAGAGCTGGGTTTTCTTCCAGTTCTAGAATTCAAGGATTCTGTTCCCTTCTTTTCCCCTTTGGCCAGGTCACACTGGTCGCTTTGTTTGTTTTCATTTTGTTTTGTTATGTTTCTTCATGAGTGTATATCTGTCTCCTTAATTATTTAAATTGCTCTTCTCTGGATTTGCTCCAGCATTTCTGCATCATTTTGCTGACTGAGGTGTCTGAGATTGGCTGCCTAATTCTGCATTTTTCTAGCAGGGTGATTTCTAGCAGGGTAAGGTCCTAAATCAAGTCAGAGTCAATGAAAAGTATTTTGATGAAAATTGTCACTATCAGCTTGCTATTCATGCTTTCTTGTTACTTAAATTATGACTTTCTTTAGCATTTTTCTCTCTTTCAAGTTTTTCTCTACCATTTTTTAATACTTACTTTATTATTTTTTAAATAAGACTTTTTTTTTTTTTTTTTTTATAATAGAGGTACTGGGGATTGAACCCAGGACCTTGTGCATTAAGCATCAGCTCTACCACTGAGCTGTTATCCCCCCCCCCATTTAGATTTAAGGTCTATGACACCTAAATAAAGGCAACATCTCCCAATTATTTCTATCTATATAACACAAATTTCATTTCCTCTCAAGGTACTAAATCCATTTTTAAATTCATCACAATTAGTCAAAGATTTTCTAAAACTTTTCTTCCAGTACAAAGATATTTACCCTTTCATTATTTTTATTATTCATGGTCCAATTATGTTTTTAATCCATGAAAAATAGGTCATATTCTGCTTGTTTAAAGTTAATTTAAAATTGATCACATTCAGTTTGTTGGCTATATAGAATTAACTTGTTCAGGAAATATCCCAAGTAAATATCCCAAATAAAATCTGTGAGAGAGAAAAAGATGGTTCAGAGTTCAACTACTCATTAGAAAGTGGAAATCAATACTGATATAAAACATTCAAGATTGAGATTAAAGTAGGGCCTGAAAGAAAGTGATGAAAGGCTCCTAGACTCCAGGCCGCAGTCTAGGAGCAGTGATGTCTGCTTGTTTTCCCGACCATTGCACCAGAACCCTTCACTGGCCTTTGTAATCAACGGTCTTGCTACTGTTCTAAAGAGATTTTGCTTTAGGTATCCCTTGTCCAAATCTTTTTCAGAAAGCTTGGAATGCTACATGTAAAAGAATGAGATTAGAATATTTTCTTACACCATATACGAAAATAAACTGAAAATGGATTAAAGACCTAAATGTAAGACTTGAAATCAGGACCTTCACAGAAGAGAATATAGGCAGTTCACTCTTAGACATAAATCACAGCAATATTTTTTGGATCTGTTTCCTAAGGCAAAAATAATAAAAGCAAAGATAAGCAAATGGGGACTAATTAAACTTAAAAGCTTTTGCACAGCAAAGGAAAGCATCAACAAAACAAAAAGACAATCTACTGAATAGGAGAAAATATTTGCAAATGATATGACCAATTAGGGATTAATATCCAAAATACATAAAAGACTCACATAACTTAATATCCAAAAAATAAACAAGTTAAAAATTGGTCAGAAGACTTGGATATATTTCAAAGAAGATATACAGATGGCTAACCAGTACATGAAATGGTACAGTCAATATCTTTACTCATTAGAGAAATGCAAGTCAAAACCACATCATCAAAAAGACCACAAATAACCAGTGTTGGCAAGGATATGGAGAAAAGGGAACGATCATACACTGTTGGTGGGAATGTAAATTGGTGCAGCTACTGTGAAAACAATATGGAGTTTCCTCAAAAACATAGAAATAGAACTACCATATGATCCAGCAGTTCCACTCCTGGCTATATATCCAACAAAAACCTGAATAACAATAACTTAGAAAGATATGTGTACCCCAACATTCATAGAAGCATTATTAAGCCAAGATGTAGAAGCAACCTGAGTCCATCAACAGATGAATGAATAAAGAAGATGTGTAAAATGGAATATATCCATAAAAGAGAATGAAATTCTACCAATTGCAATAATGTGGATGGACCTAGAGAAGATTATTTATACTTAGTGAAATAAGTCAGACAGAGAAAGACAAATACTGTATGTTATCATTTATATATTAAATCTAAAATATAAAACAAATGAATGTATATAATAGAACAGAAGCAGACTCACAGATACAGAAAACAAATCAATAGTTACCAGTGGGGAGAGGGCCAGGATGAGGGGCAAGACAGGGGTATGGGATTAAGAGATACAAAGTATGTATAAAATAGATTAGCAACAAGGATATATTGTACAGCACAGGGAAATGTAGCCATTATTTTATAACTTAAATGGAATATAATCTATCAAATATTAAATCACTGTGCTGAATACTTGAAACTAATAAAATATTGTAACTCAACTATACTTCAGTAAAAAATAGATTATAGACAAAGAGAAGGCAAAAAAAATCAATTCTTCTGGGCTTCATTAAAATTCTGGATTTTATCCTGTACATCATTTACCTTAGAAATCTCTATGGAGCTCATATGTAAACACTAAACCACAGAAAGTATAAATTTAACAATGCTATTCTTTATGGTTTACTGAAAATTGTTCTGGTCCTGGAGGTGTTACTATACTGCTAGGTAACAAGATGACTGGCCAAAAACAGATCTCAGACTTAACAGACTAACGCTGAACTCCCAGGACTCAGCCAACACAACCCTATCCCTCCCCACACCTCCCACCTTTACTGTCAGTCTTCTTCACCTCAGTAAGTGAAAACTCTGTTCTCCAAATACTCAGGCCAAAACGTGGGTATCATCCATACTCTTATCTTTTTATCACATCCCCTCATCCAATCCCTTGGAAAATGTTCTTGACTCTATCTTCAAAATATATCCTGTGTTCAGCTGTTTCTCATCACACCCATCATTGGTATTCACTTATAATCAACACCTATATAATGTAGTTTACAATAATCAACTCTAACTAATCTCTTAACTTTTTCCCCCTCCCTCTGCAGTTGATATTTATAAAATTCATTCTAATATGTATTTATCTTATCTGGTAGATGTTATGATTAGGGTTATGCTTAGTTAACATGGGATAAACTAAAATGCAGAGAATTTAAAGGTAAGCCAAACCAAGTAGTTTACATGCAGAGCAAGAACTCTTAATCATTTCTGTGTATAGTTCTACAAAAAAATAAATAAATAAATTCAGTCAACTCAATACACTCTAATGGAGGAAATGCTATATATACATTTGGCAGAGTGTGATTGGATATTTTAGCTGTTTGAGGCAGGTGGGAAGAATCAGGGACCTAATTTTAGACCAAATTAATGATTTGGAAAATATAAGATTGTTAAATGAGGCATTCTACTTGCTGAACATCATATGATCTCTGATCTCATTTAATTTGATTTGACTAGTTGGATCATACAAAGCCACCAGTATACCAGATCTTTTAGGAACGGGCAAAGAGAAATGATTGCAAATTCTGCTCACAGTTAGAAATTGTAAAGTCTGGAGAATATTAGAATATTAAAGGACTTGAGGCAATTTAATCAAAAGAAAAGTAGACTACTGTCTGAGGCCATAACTTATCACAAATGTTGAAAACTTGTTGAAGAATCATGCCACAAATTCTTGGCACAGCCAGGGAGGATGACAGGTCTAGGAAGGAGATATTGTGAAGCATGATATGTAAGTAGCTGGAGGTTGATCAAAGGCAGGCCAGATAAAAGCTGGGCAGATAGCTGGTTTAGGCATTAGTCTCGGTCAGGCTGGAGTCTGGGATGGTGGCTCGGATCATGCCACAAAGGCCAGAGGTCAGATTTCAAGGTAGCCAAAACAGTAGTCAAGCCTGGAACAGAATTAAAGAGCTAACTATCAGAAAATGTACTCTAAATTAATCAGAAACATTCATTCTGTGAGACATAAGGTGGGCTTTTCCTGCCCCTTCAGGAAAATGTTTTCTGAGTAGCTACTTAGTTGAATTGTTTTTTCCTAGCATTCAAGAATTATATGGGAAAAATATAAACATTATGAGATAGCCTTTGGGTTAAAGATTTCAGAGTTAACTGATACACACAAAATCCAGAATAATCAAAGTGAAACTTGATAGAATGAAAACAATATTAGAATGAGAAAAAAAGTATAAGATTAAAAAAATTGAATTCTGGATAATCACAGTCTTGAAGGATAAGTAAACATCTAACAATGGTTATTTTGGAAAAGAACTATCCAAGAAAAGGAATGAAAAAGCACACCAGAGAAAAATCCTGGGGTGTATATGGCAAAAGTTGAGAAACTTCTGTCAGATTTTAAGAGGAGACAAAAATATCTTTTAGAAGTTTTATTTATTTCTATAGACAGTACATTTGGAATCCAATCTGTCTTCAGAGTCACTTCAATCTCAGAACTTGTATTGGACTTAGAGAAGGAATATTTGTGATGACACCCTGATGGTCCTAAAAAATCCATACCACTAACCAAGAAGGGTGAACTCGAGTGCCTCAGTGCAGTCCCAGAGCACTCGCCTCCTGTACAAATTCTAACATCAAGCAGCATAGATAAAAGAGAAGTGAAGCTTTAGCAGTGAAAATATAAAACTAGATATACCATATCTTTTCCATTTCTATCGAATGAACTTACTAGATTGTAAAAATGTCTGCCTTTGAGATACTTATTTGATTTCTCCAGATATTAAAACAATAAGGTTTATTTGGTCCTGTAAAGGCTTTGGGTTTCTCACCTATGTTTGAAGCCTGCCAGACCTTTAGCGTCTTCAGCTTCAGGATCTTCTGCTTTGCCACGCTCTGCTGTATTCACTTACCAGGAACTGCCAGTTTCTGTACGATGCTTTTGTGGTATCGTGGCCATCTTAGGATGATGCCAGCATCTACAGAGCATTAGTTCCTCGAGTGTCCTTGAAACCACACTATTTCCAGCCAAAGACACTTAGGATGATTAAGGGGGTAGATTTTTGAACTGAGGGGTCTATTACAGAGGTAGTAAAAGGCCAAGTTTTGGTTTGCAAACCCTGGGAAAAGTTACTTGTTCTCCTTTCTTCAGCATTCTTTCTTATTTCTACCTGTGCATGACTCTAGAACATTTGGTAATTTAAGTAGTTACCACTTATTTTGTATCCATTATATAATAGGTAGTTTATCAACTAATTTACAAATGTTTGCTCATGTCATTTGAAATTATTTCTAAACCAGCATGTTTTTTACTCTGAGTAATTCTAGAAGACTTCACAAAATGAATCTCAATATTTGCTCAGAGGAAAATAAAAATGCAGCTTAGTTATTGTCTCCTCGATGGACATTAATTTTGAGCTTTTACAAATAAATAATGGCATCTCTCAGATATAAGAATAAACACATTTCCATCCCTGTAGTAATCATCTTATGGCTAAAGTGAGTAAATGATTTTGCTTCAAAACAAAATCCATAGGAATTAAGTAAATATGTATGAATGTCCATCTTCTAACAAGTCCTCTTCCTCTTTCAGTGAGTTTTTCTCTAGAATCACTCAAACGCTGACTTACAAATAGGTTTCGTTGTTTTATTAATTGTGGGCATTTGTACATTCCAGTTGTAAACAATCTGTAACATTCCTTATTATAGCATTTTTTAAAGTGTTGATTCACGTGACTTTAGAATTTCGTCTTTATTTTCATGGTTCCTGCTCATTTTTAAAGGCCTTTATCTTTCATGCCAACTCAATGGACAATGCAGTTTCTGGACTTTGACTCAAGCTTCTTAATCAGTGGTGTCAATAACTCAGCCCATTCGTTCAGTACTCTTACTTTCTCTAAGGTAAATGAAGGTATTTTTAATCCAATACTTTCTACTTTTCTTTGCATTGCTGGTGGATTTTTCTCTACCTGAAGATCTCGATTGAAATGCTTGCTATATAAAGGGTATCATTTATAGTTAGTATAAAAATTACCTTCTGTTTTCCACTCTGCCCTCAATACTTCTCTTAAAAACCCAATCTATTTCAAATTTCAAAACTTTTGTACAGTTTTTGCTACACAGTGATAAGAAAGCGTTCATGCTTCATATTCTCTTCCAGTCTCATAATTTTACAGAAAGAATCAAGTTAAAATTTGAGAAGAAAACGCCACTCAAGGATTGAGAAAAAACCATCCTGTCATTTTTATTAAGTTTATGAAGATACTCTGATCCTTGGAGGTTGTAAAGTATGTGCAACTTTACTGGAAATTCTGCCTGTATTTCTATATATTTAAATATGAATCTATACATGATTGCCCAGAGAAATATGAATTCATATTCATATTCTATAGCAAATGACTTATTTACTTCATAAGAAGAGCCAGTGCTAAGACCCCTAACAGTAAATACCTCATATGGAGACTCATACATATCCCTTAAAACACATGAATAGGGAAAAGTTGGAAGTTGATATAAAGAATATGATATACTTTTGGGTAAAGAAATACCTATATATATATATTTGTATAAATATAACATGTATTTGGAAAGATGAATTCTGAATCCTTTTGAGTAAACTTAGGATAAAGAATATAAATCAATCATATTTACCTTTTTCTTCATCTGTTGAGATGATCATATGATTTTACTCCTTTCTCTTGTTAATGTGGTGTATCACTTTGATTGATTTGCATATATTGAACTATCCTTGTGTCCCTGGGATGAACTCAACTTGATCATGGTGTATCATCTTTTTTATGTGTTGTTGGATTCTGTTTACTAATATTTTGTTGAGGATTTTTGCATCTATGTTCATCAACGATATTGGCCTATAGTTTTCTTTTTTGGTAGTGTCTTTGTCTGGCTTTGGTATCATGGAGATGGTGGCTTCATAGAATGAGTTTGAGAATATTCCCTTCTGTTCAATCTTCTGGAAGAATCTGAGAAGGATTGGTTTGAGCTCTTCTTTGTATGTTTGGTAGAATTCCCCAGTAAAGCCATCTGGTCCTGGACTTTTGTTTGCAGGGAGGTTTTTTATTGCTGATTCTATTTCATTTCTAGTGATTGGTCTGTTCAAATGATGATAATAACCTGTAATGAAAAAGAATATGAAAATGAATATATGTTTTTATATGTATAACTGAACTATTATGCTGTACATCAGAAATTGCATTGCAACACTGCAAACTGACTATACTTCAATGTAAAAAAAGTTTACTTGGCATAAAGCCAAAAACATGAAAAAAAATTATATTTACTTTAGAGTAAACATAGGTCTACCAGTGTTGCTTAAATCTATCATCACAAACATGTTTCTCTTGAAATTTAAGAAAAATAAAGCTATGTTGTAAATCAACTATACTTCAGTAAAAAATATGAGAAAGCTCTCTTCATGAAAATTTATGTATTTCACATGAATTCTATTAGCCATGCTGTTCTGGTTATTGTGCAGTTACAGAGTCTGAAAATCCCAGTGGCCTTTAAAACCAAAAGTATGTCTTTTTTTCCATGCTGTTTGTCTGCTACACATCTTCTGGGATGATAGGATAGCTTGGAGTTGGAGAATCTATAGTTCTAAGCAGAGGGAAAGAGAATAACAGCAAACTGTATTTTGGTTCTTAACACTTCTGACAAGAAGTGACAGGCATCACTTTTGCTCATTTTTCTTTAGTTAAAGCACGTTTTTTTTTTTTTCCACAGATGAGTTAAACAAAGCCAGGGTGAATAATTGTCCTCTGGGGTAGGGACTGTAGTTATGGACTTTGAATTGGGCCCTTTTCATCCCATATTTTTTCCTTATCCTCTCAAAATAAATGGCTGCTCCTTAAAAGCAGAAAACATGCAATGTACAGTTTAGCTCCCACCAGTCTCATACTTGGTTTCTAGTACATAAAAAACAGGGTTTAGTGATTGATTAGATGGGTTCACAGTTTAGTTTAGACTTATTGTATGTGTTTATGACAATAGGATATATTTGCACACTATATGTTTATCATAGATATGTATAAAATATCCATTGCCTACAATTCATTTGGCCAATTAAGGAGAGATTCTGCTTAACTCCATTGATATTTTGGGATTGCTTAAAATCTTTCTTTAGTCCTAAATTATAACTGTTATACAACAAAAGGCATCAAAATATACTTTAGTTCAGCTGAAATCAGATGTGGTGGGAGCACATCTACCACTCTTAATCATGTCTTGGATATTGTGCAATGTGGACAAAAGCAAGAGATATACTCTGAGTAAAGCCTATCCAAACTATGGACAATTTGTGATATTGTTCCCTAATTTAACATTTCTTCTTCATGGATAATTTTTATTCCTCTCAATATATTACACCACGTGATGAGTTTTGAAATGTAATGCTTCAAAGTTTCAAAGGGGCATTTTATAACCTATCCTAATACTTCCTGAGCAGTGAGGCATGAAAAAACCTTTAAATTTTCCTACAATACAGCTGCTGTAATATTAAGGAGCAGTGTAGGCATAGCAGAGACAATCACAAGGAAACAGAAATCTAACTCTATGGCTTAGCAATTTTTATATGCTATTAATAAATTCAGTTAGTCTGGGCAGACAGAGATTTCTATTTATTAATGCTTAATTTTTTTTCTAATTTTAGTACACAGAAACCTTTTATTATAGTGAATGAATGATTGCTTCCTTTTATTTCCTCCTTCAAAATAAAGCGGTCGGCATAGCTAAGGAAATGTTTAAATGCCTAGAGACACAAACATGGAGGGATATATTTAGAACTGACTCTAACTTGGTAACGCATGATACAATGTACAATAAATTAAGGAAAAAAGGTACTACTACATAAAAAAGTGTGCATGCGAAAGCATATGAAAGCATATTATTGTAAGAATAAAACACAGTTTACCAACACTTTTCTAAAAGGTGATAACCAGATGGAAATTGATAGGGAAAAGGCAACCCATGCTATTTTACACGTGCTGTCAAATGGTGGTAAGCTGGGAACACTGGTGGCTTGTAGCGAAGTTCATCTCTCACTGTATAAAACCAGGCATTCAACTGAGGAGTGCATAGAAAATACATGCTGCAGATAAACTCTGTACTCAGGTGATGTGAAGAGAGAAATAAAGGGCTTGAATAAAATAACTTCTCTCATTTATATTCAACAACTGTCTGTTGAAGGCCTCATATGCCAGGCTGTAGCCTAGGTATATACAACCATGAGCAAACAGACAAGTGGCCTGTCCTCACAGAATGTACATTCTAGCGAGTTAACTCTCAAATAGAAAAACTAGAGCTTCCTCAAATGTGTGTTTGAAGTAAACAGTAAGCCTTCTTACTTTCCAAGTTTATCACCGATGATGAAACAATGGAGGAAAGTGTGTTATTGTTATTCACAAGACTGTAGAGATGGAGAATCAACTGGGCCAATCAGACTCTTTCAGTATTTATTACATTGAATATAATTGGGATATAAAATGGTACAGATACCTTGGAAACCGTTTGGCACTTTCCTATAAAATTAAACATCAATTTAGCATATCACCCAGCAATACCACTCCTGGGTATCTACCCTAGAGGAATGAAAACTTACATTCCAACAAAGACTTTCAAACAAATGTTCATAGTAGCATTATTCATAACACCCCCAAATTGGAAACAATCCAAATGCCCAACAATTGGAGAATGAAGAAATAAAATATGAAGTATTCATACAATGATACACTATTTAACAAAAAAATGGAAGTACTGATAGTTGCTATAACTAAGGATGAACCTCAAGGCATTATGCTAAGTGAAAGTAGCCAGGCACAAAAGACATCATGTTATATGATTCTATAAGGGTAAATCTATAAAAATTTCTATAAAGAAAAGTAGATTAATGACTACCAGTACTGAGGGTCGGAATGGGCATTGACTGCAAAAGGTCATGAGGGATACTTTGGGGTGATAGGTTTTAAACTGTATTGTGATGATGGTGATATAACTCCTTAATTTACTAAAAAGTCATTGATTTTCCCACTTAAAACAGGTGAATTTTATGATATGGAGATTATATCTTATACCTTACTAAATCTATTTAAAAGAAATTGGAAGAAAATGTCTACTTTTTAATTATAGAATGTGATTAGCATAATATATAAAATATTTTCAAGTATAAAAGCCCATGAAAAACAATCATAACTGATCTTATCATTGGTATAAAATACAAATAATACAGCAAATAGCAAATGGAAAATTCTAATGGCCAAAGTGTTTGATGATAATTTTTGAAATATTTATCTGAACATTAAATGCTATATATTACATTTAATTTATAAGATTTAATACTGTTTTTAAAGAATTGATGGCCAGCACAGATTGATTATAGCACTTGATTTTCTTTACCTCTAGCTCTTATATTATGCTTAGCTGTAAGTAGTTAGGTTAACAATACTAAGCATGAAAGTAAATGTCAAGAAGCACCAGACTCCAAATTCATGCTGATAACACATTGACTTATGTAATAGTTGAGGATATGTTCCTGCCTTAGTTAATTTATGCAAAGGATGTTAAAATGGTATCAGCTTTGCTTTCTAATTTTGCACACCTAGAAAATATCATAAACTGAGAATTCTTCAAAGTTCCCCAATTTAACTCACTCTGCTAGTTTGTATTCATACTGTAAAGTCCCAATTTAGTGACTATTCAGGGTCATAATGACAATACCTGTGTTACTGATCATATAGAATGCTTATTTGCTTATTGAGTGCCTACTGTGTGCCAGGCACAGTGTTAAGTGCTTAAATGGAGTTACTCACTTATTTCTCACAACATCTTTGGGAGGTAGATGAGAAATCAGGAAAATGAGGATCAAATATCTGAAATAATTTGCACCAGTCCACAGTTAGGAAGCCTAATTAAGTGTTCAAACCCAAGTGACTCCAAAACCTGAACTTCTAGGTAACGTATTTAATGACAGGAAACTCACTTTGACTTCCTGTCAAAAGCAATATTCCACTGAATTAGTTAAGTTCTAAAATGATCAACATCTCCACTTTAGAAAAAAAGAAACTAAAGTAGATAAGCACTGGATTGTTCATGCCTTATCTGTGCTATATGATTCATACAAAAAAATAAATGTGATATCTAAGATATCTGTATGACTATATTTTTTTTCCTTTTCTTTTCTTTTTTTCTATTTTTGGTGATCAGTTATCCTAATAGATGTGAGGTGAAATCTCACTGAGATTTTGATTCGCATTTCCCCAATTATTAGTGATGCTGAACATCTTTTTATATATCTGTTGGTCATTTGTATGTCTTCTTTGGAGAGATGTCTATTCAGTTGTTTTGCCTATTTTTAAATTGGGTTATTTGTAGGGGGGGGTTCTGTTATTTACTTATTATTTATTTTAGCTATTGAGTTATAGAAGTTCCTTATATGTTTTGAGTATTAACCCCTTATAAGATACATGGTTTACAGATAATTTCACTAAGGAAATGAAAAACTCATAAACTGAAAACTGCAAACCACTGATGAAAGAAATTATAGAAAGCACAAACAAATGGAAATTCACATCCTGTTTATGGACTGGAAGACAATATTGTTAAAATGTCCTTATTACCTAAAGCAATCTACAGATTCAATGCAATTACTTATTTAAACCCAGCTGGCATTATGTACAGAAAAAAAAAATCCTAAAATTCATATGGAGCCACAGAAGACCCCAAGTAACCAAAGCAATCTTGAGAAATAAGAACAAAGCTGGAGGCATCACACTTCCTGATTTCAAAATATATTACAAAGCAACAATAAGTAAAACTGTGTGGTACTGGTATAAATACAGAAATATAGACCAAAGGAACAGAATTGAGAGTCCAGAAACCTATCCACACTTATCAGGCCAAAAGATTTTTGACAAAGGTGCCAAGAATACAAAACGGGGAAAGTATAATCTCTTCAACAAATGCTATGTTGGGAAAACTTGATAACCACATGCAAAAGAATGAAGTTGGACCCATATCTTGCACATACCAAAAATTGACCCAAAATGCATTAAAAATTTAAACTTAAGATCTAAATCTCCAAGAAGAAAACATTAGGAAAACTTCATGACATCGATCATGTGGGGGTTTTGGTGTCAAGTTTATATTTACTTAAGAGTTCTTCTCCAATTTTCTATTTTCTAGAAAAATTTCTATAAGCTTAGATTTGTTTCTTGTTTGAATATTCTGATAAACTGCCAAACTGCCCCTGAAGTCCAGCTTGTACTGAGACTTTCTGTTGGGGAAAATTTTTGATGATCATATAATAGTTTTAATAATATTCATGTTTTCTATTTTTATTGTCATTTTTATAACTAATATTTGTTCTAAATTTAAAAGTTGTGGTATGTATTTTTTATAATATATAGGAATTATATTCAAATATTCAAAATATTTTGAGTATAAAAACAATATAAATTTATAAATAAATCACACATTGCAATATTCAGTTTTATATTAATATGTTAGTAAATTAGCACTTAATTTAGTAACATAAATCAACTGTGCACATACGCATGGAACTGCTTACCCAGTCATATAAGTTGTAGTGTAAATTGTTCATCAAAATCTAATATATTCCAATTTATTGATTTTTTAGAAATTTTAGTGCAATCTTTTGTTTAATGTCACTTTTCCTTAATCATGCCCCTTCAGGAGCCCCATTAAACTAATATTCATTGGGTAATTTGTAACCTCCATACTATGAATTTTTTTCCTAATACAGTTATTAGTGAAGTAAGAACAATTCCATTTAATAACAACAAAATATCATACAATAAAGATATTCAATATGTCAATAATTGACTAAGTTACTATATTTCTTTTCTAAGGCAGGTGTAACGAATTGTCAACTAGATGGCTTAAGACAACAGAAATTTATTGTCTCACAGTTGTGGAGACTGGAAGTCCAAGATTGTGGGGTTGGTAGGAACATGCTCACTCTGAAACCTGTAGGAGAATCCTTCCTTGCTCTTCCCAGCTTCTGGTGGTTTGCTGCCAATCTTTGGTGTTTTCTGGCTTGCATCTGCTTTAACTCTAATCTCTGCCTTGGTTGTCACGTGGTATTTTCCTATGTCTCTGTATTTTCACATGGTCATCTTATAAGGACACCAGTCACATTAATGTTTGCTGTACTCCAGTATGACCTCCTCTTAACTAATTACGCCTGTAACAGCTCCATGTTAGAAGGTCAACCTATCTTTTTTTCATGGGGGTCACAATTCAACCCATAATAAGTGCCAAATTAGTTTTTTTTGGAATGTGATAGGGAATTTTTTAAAACTAATTCTTCAGCTAGTTGAGATGTACCACGCTATGATCTAAATATGTTTTTACTGGCCTCTAGCTTCTAACTTCCATTCTGACAGCTGAAATGGCACTCTTTTGAAGGTATTTTTAGGAGGGAGAGGGTATAGCTCAGTGGTGGAGTGCTTGCCTAGCATGCACAAGGTCCTGGGTCCAATCCCCAGTACTACCATCAAAATAAATAAATAAACTAATTACCTCCCCCGCCACCAAAAAAAATAAAAGAACAACTGAAGGTATTTTTGTCTTTTTTCCCTTCTGGATGCTTTCAGAGATTTTTCTTTGTATCTTACCTTTTTGCAGTTTCACTGTGTGCATCAAGGGGTAGAATTTTTCTTACTCTTGCCTGAGATTCACTGGATTTCATGAATATGTGATTAGATGTCACTCCACAGGTACTATGCTGTTTTTTCCTCTTTTGTGGAATTCCTTTCAGGCATATGTCAAATCTTCAACTCCTTCCTCCATATTTTTTACTTCTCAAAAATATTTCCTATCTCTTTGTCCCTCTGTGCTGCCTTCTTGGTAATTTATTTGCATCAATCCTCCAGTTCCTTAATTCTCTCTTCAGCATTTTCTGATCTTCATATCATTACAAAGATGTATTTAATTTTAATTGCAGTTCATAATTTTATACTTTTACAACATTTTCATTTCTAATAGTTAGATTCTCATTAAAATCTGGTTATTTTCAGTTTCCAATTTTATGTAAATATTCACAAACATGCATTTTATTTCTTTAAATATAGTTAATATTGTTATGTT
This sequence comes from Camelus ferus, assembly GCF_009834535.1. NCBI lineage: Eukaryota > Metazoa > Chordata > Mammalia > Artiodactyla > Camelidae > Camelus > Camelus ferus. The sequence continues at coordinate 50,048,471 of NC_045701.1, forward strand.
ATAGTTATAATATTTATTTCTAAAATTTTGCTAGTCTATTTGTCATATCTCTTATATGGCTGGCTTTCACCCATAATGCTTTTTTTTAATAACATTCATTTTTATTTTGAACTTTTTGCTTCCCTTGTAATACTGTTTGTGGAAATTGATTTAAGTAGACAAGAAGAAATTCATTTAGCATAGACATACATTCCTTCTGTGCAGAGCAGCAGGACCACCTGTCTACGAAACTTTTGATTAAATTTGTGCTTGTTTTGGAATGTTCAGGTAATTGTTACTTGGGTGGCAAATCCTTGTGAGAGGTGACCAGGAGTCACAATTGCATTGCATTCTCCCTCTGATTTTCCTGACACCTGGGCAACTTTCCTGGCAGCCACTTGGGTTGTGGGTGTGTGGCATGTTTGCTGCCGGATCACCGTCGATCTGAATGTGCAGCCTTTTGTACTCCCTATGTAAACACCTTCTGTTTGCCTCTTTTAATCTGGGCACCTAGTGATTTTTAGGTCCTGAAAAATGCTCTCAGTTTAAGGGAATTCAATACTCTCCTTACTTCCTAGACTCCTGGTTTACCTTAGATATCGGCACAATTATTTTTTGCTACCTAATTATCCTTTGATGCTTTAAGCGATTTGCCGATACTAACTACTGCATATAAATAGGTAAACAACAAGGTCCTGCTACATAGCACAAGGAACTGTATTCAGTACCTTGTAACAGCCTGTAATGAAAAAGAATATATATGTATAACTGAACCACTATGTTGTACAACCAGAAACTAACACATTGTAAACTGACTATATTTCAATAAAAAAAAAATTTTTAATTAAAAAAATTGAAAGACCCAAAAAAAGAAGCTTTTAAAATATACATCATTCAGCATTTTTAGTTGTTTTCAGAAGGAATAGTCCAAATACTGTTCCAGTCTTGTTACTAAATATGATTCTTATTTATTTTAGTTTTACTAGATAACTAACAAGTTCATCTAAAACAAAAAGGTAAATGCATCTCTACCAAGCGATAAACAGTCATCTACATTAATCATATTTAATTATTTAGCTTTCAATTGTCATACAAGATACCAAACATAACAAGGTTGTGGCTAGACCATATGTTTTACTGAATTATATCATTTTATAATAAATAATTTACATTAAACCTACTGAAATATATTTTAAGGAAGATTAGTATAATTAATATATTCAGTTGGCAACAGAGATAAAATTTAAAAAAATACCCTGACCTTTTATTTAGCTATCTCTTCTAACTGTGCATTGTAAAGAATGCTTTAGCTGCATCAATCATTTGTTAAATTGTAAAGAGTATTAGTACTGCCAGAGAATGAAAGATGTTTAAATAAGAATGTACTAGGATGTGGAAGAGAGAAACACTGAACATAGTTATTCCTTTGAAATATTTTTATCATCATAGACATTAAACACTTACCATGTAAATACAGTTGTAAAATTTTTCTTTGAATTTGTTCAGCCAATCATTCACCTATTCAAAGTTGCATTTTTCAGGCATTCATTAAGCGTTTTTTGGTGTATTTTTCAGGGTGGATTTCCTCACCCACCCCTCTCTGTCCCTCCCACTGCGTTAGCCTTCATTCTTTGGTGCTTCTATTTTCTTTCATAAAAAATACAACCAGCAGCCAATCATAGCTAGCTATTATTACTTTTCTATGTTCCAGAAATTTAATAAGCATTTCATATGCATTATTTTATTTAAAACTCAGGAGGTCTGAGACTTTGTTCTCTCATTACCCATTTTAAGATGAGGAAAATGAGTAAAACAACAAGGCCAATGTCACACAGTTAATGGACTTTAGATATCACTTGGGTCCTATCTGACCTCAAAGACAGATGCTCTACCGCCTCCATAGTGACAGATGGGTGGTATCGTAGAAGAGAGTTACAAAGTAAGTAAAATAACTTCAACAGCCTCATTCCAATAAGTTACACATGCACTCAAGGTCTCAAAAACCTGGCTTTCACTTCTGTCATCCAATTGAAACCATGACTAGTTCTGAAGTGGCATCACCTTCACAGAAACAGTGCCAAAACCATAAAGATAATTTAAAAGGAACTTCAATTTTTATTCATATCTTCCAAAAACAGGGTTGGAACTCTTTAGTCATAACGCTGATACATACTTCCTGTACGCTCTTTTCTTCCCACATTCTCTCAGACACTCCCCAGAGCAGCCCCCTTCTTGCCCTTCTTTATGTAGATTGACATAATCTCACTTGACACTTCCTCGTGAACCCCCTCCCACCTCTATGGTCTTTACTTTCTCTGTTTTTGAATTCTAAATTGGAACACGTGTGTGTGTGTGTGATGTAAAACTTAATTTAGGTGTTGCAGTGCCTAAATGAGAAAAAACAAAACAAAACTTTAGGGTAAAAACACCAAGAGGAAAATGAGCATGAAGTTTCTGTGACCGTTTTGCGTATTTTACTGGGAAGCCACGTGAATAAATGAAGTAACCTATTCTAAAACATAGTTATTTCCCTGCAAAAAGGTGACCATGACAATGGAAGCTTTGTTCTTTAAGACATTCTCTTATGTTGAAAACCTGAAAGTATTCTTCCTTCTATATTTAACTGGATAAGAAGTTCCATAGTATGTCAGGTCATTTACAGAGATTAAAAGTGAGTATTTTAATTTTCTATTTACATATATATATATATATTTGTATTAATGTATGTTTTCCAACTGTTTAAAAATATGTTTGAATATTGTTCAAAAATGCCTATTTTATATTTTAGATACATTTTAACACACTTGGGAGACCATAAATAACTCCAAGTCTTCCAAATGCTCAAGTAGTCTCTGGGATTAACAGTCAGTTTAAGAAGCTGCATTCGTTTTCTGGCCACTTGAGTTTCATTTAATTTATTGCTGCCTCAGTGCCCTATGGCTGTGAAACTCTGTTTCAAGTAGAACCTTTTCTCTCCTGAATTTTCAGTGGAGAGCCCCAGTGGAGTCTGGGGTGCCTGAATGGAAGAGTGTGTTTGCAACTCAGGGTGCTGGGCATCCTGCTCCTACTGGGTGAAACTGCGGCATTGGAGCAGGAGCTGAGGAAGGTGGGAGCCGCTTCTTGAAGTGGAACAGCTGGGAGCACTTGTAGTAACAAGGCACTCAGATGTGGAAGGGTGTGTGGGGGTGGGGTGGGAGGAGGTTGTGTCTCATGTGTCACAGATTTGCTGTTCTTACCCAGATTTAGTAGATTTTCTTGAGTAAATATTTCTGAAATTGTATGCACAGAGGACAATTTCCAGAGACTTTAAATGATGATGATGATGTTGATGATGATGATGATGATGATGATGATGATGATGATGAAGAAGAAGAAGAAGAAGAAGAACTAATTTTCACCAGATGAATGGTTGCTTTATGGGGAGAGACCCTCACACTGCCATTCCAGAAGTCCAGGGCAAGTTTTTATTGATCTTTAGAGATTTCAAAGTTCCCTAATGAGTCTTGTTCTCAAATGTTGGGGAACAGTCCCTGGAGTCATTCTGACTAATTGTCATCACATGTATAATCTGGAACAGTGTTCCTTCATCCACATGATTTGTTATTCCCACAAGGAGAGTTTTTCCTAAAACATGCTGATGAACAGGACTTGCCCCAGGGTATTCTGATTCAATTGTTCTGGATAGGACCTAAGCATTAGTATTTTTTTTTTTAAATCCATGGGATGATCCTAATTGGAGCCAGATTTGAGAACCACAGAATTAGACATCTTAGAGGTGATTCATGAATTGAATTCATAGTTGAAACTAAATGACTTTTACATTTTCTGCAAAATTTAAAATTGAGATTACAAGCTTTCTGAGGGTAATTGTGTGGTGGGTAGTTATCCCTTTATATAGTTATTTATATAAATATAGTTATTTATTTATAACACAGTTATAAATAAATACATAATGGAAACTACTTCAAACATAAAGTTTTCATTGCTTTTATTTGATGAACACATGATTTGCATAAAACATACATTTTTTCCTCAGCCTTTTTGGGTGTAAATATTATATAACTGCCTGTATAGACATATTATTTATAAACTTATTAAGGGATTACAGTTATTGCAAGTGAAATATGTTGGTAGAACTTAGTAAATTTCATTTCTGCACAATATGGCAATCACATATCTTTTGGTTGCTTCATGACAAGTATTGCCCAAAAGAGATCTGAAGCATATAAAAGGTTAAGGGAAGGAATATGGGGAAGCCTTACTACAATCCAGGTAGGATTATTACCCTGACTTTTTACAGGAACACCCATTGTCACCTGCGTGGATAGTAGTAAAGTGGATTTGACTAACAAGCTTCCAAAGATTATGGTCTTTATGTTCCCAGAATAAAAGGAAAATTAAAATCAATCTTCTTAGAAACTGTAATCATCCCTCCCTAGAGGATGGGCATTTCATTTTACAATTGCAGCAATTGTTACTTTCTCCTTTGTGATTTTTACCTAATTATATAAGTGGACTCTGTTTCGTACAAGATTATTATCATTAGTGTGACAAATTTCTTCCCAAGTTTTAGTTTATGAAGAACTTACTATTAAAATTTATTATTTTTTTTTTAATTTTTCAACCTTTTTAAAAGTGTTAATCAACACTGCAGCTCTATACAGTACCATTTTTTTTTAACATTTGGAAAATTACCAGAAATAATTTAATTCAAGTTTAACACGAAACTAAGATATTTTGATCTACATTGTAAGAAATTATTGAATGTAATGTCACAGGCAAAATATTGCCCACCATGCTTGCCACTGTCATTCTGAAAAGATGGTTAAGGTACTTAGGTTAATATCTTTAGGACACATCTTCCCTGGGTGTTTATTCATGTTTTCTAATTAACCTAAGTCATGGGATGTTAGTAGAATAAATTCACAGCCATTAAAATAATATACAACTTACAGTAAAATAAAATTTATAATTATAAAATCAATGATTTTAAAGCAACAAAAAATAGAAGCAGAAATGAACAAGCAGCCCCCGCCCCCCATGATTTTAACACCACACAGATTTCACAGGTAACGTTAAAGTCACGGAGCCTCGGGCTGACTGTGACTGTAAGAGGTTGTCTGTCTTCATTCCCTATGTTCAGATTGCTAGAGCATCATTGTGTCCTGCTTTCTTTCTTTCATCCTCACTTCACAAAGTACTAGCAATTTCTTTTGACTAATCCTCCAGAATCTCTCTCCTAACCTATCCTCTTTCCACTGCCGTTACAACCCATTCTTGAGATAGCAGAGTAACATTTGACAAACAAGAATTCATACAATCAAGTGTCCCTCTGTTTTCTTTTTTTAATTTAAGTATAGTTGATGTATAATATTATGTAAGTTACAGGTATACAATATGGTGATTCACAATTTTTAAAGGTTATACTCCATTTATAGTTATTATAAAACATTGGCTATATTCCCCATGTTGTACAATATATCCTTGTAGCTTATTTTATACCTAATAGTTTATACCTCTTAATTCCCTACCTCTGTATTACCCCCAACTCCCCATTGGTAACCTCTAGTTTGTTCTCTATATCTGTAAGTCTGCTTCTTTTTTGTTATATTTACTAGTTTTTGTATTTCTTAGATTCCACATGTAAGTGGTATCATACGTTATTTGTTTCTCTGTCTGAATTATTTATTTCACTTCGCATAATACCCTCCAAGTCCATCCATGTTGCTGCCAATGGCAAAATTTCATTCTCTTTTATGGCTGAGCAGTACTCCATTGTATATATTTATACCACACATTCTTTATCCATTCATCTGCTGATGGACACTTAGGGTGCTTCCATATCTTGGAAATTATAAATAATACTGCTGTGAACATTGGGGTGCATGTGTCTTTTCAAATTAGTGGTTTTGTGGATTTTTTGGCTATATACCCAGCAGTGGAATTGCTGAGTCATATGGTAGTTCTATTTTTAGTTTTTTGAGAGACCTCCATACTGTTTTTCACAGTAGCTGCACCAATTTAGATTCCCACCAACAGTGACAAGGGTTCCCTTTTCTCCACATCCTCACCAGCATTTGTTATTTGTGTCCTTTCTGATGATAGCCATTCTGACAGGTGTGAGGTGATGTCTCACTGTGGTTTTGATTTACATTTTCCCAGTGATTAGTGATATTGAGCATCTTTTCACATGCCTGTTGGCCATCTGTATTTCCTCTTTGGGAAAATGTCTATTCAGTCCTTCTACCCATTTTAAAATCAGGTTTTCAGTAGAGTTGCAGGCTACAAAATAAATGTACAGAAATCTGTTACATTTCTGTGTACTAACAATGACCTGTCAGAAAAAGAAATAAAGGAACAATCCCGTTTACCATTGCATCAAAAACGAATAAAGTACCTTGGAATACTTAAGGAGGCAAAAGACCTGTACTTAGAAAACCATTGATGAAAGAAATTGAAGATGGCACAGATAGAAAAATATACTGTGTCCTTAGATTGGAAGAGTCAATATTGTTAAAATGACCATGCTACCCAAGGCAATCTGCAGATTCAGTGCAATCCCTATCAAAATATCAATGGCATTTTTCAAAACACTAGGACAAATAATTTTAAGATTTGTATGGAAGCACAGAAGACCCCAAATAGCCAAAACAATTGAGAAAGAACAGAGCTGGAGGAATCATACTCCCTGATTTGGACTATACTACAAAGTTATAGGAATCAAAACAGTACTGTTTGGAACAAAGACACATAGATCAATGGAATAGCATAGAAAGTCCAAAAATAAACCCACACACTTATGGTCAATTAATCTATGACAAAGTAGGAAAGATTATACCATGGAGAAAAGATAATCTCTTCAATAAGTGGTGCTGTAAAAACTGGACAAGTACATGTAAAAAAATAAAATTAGAACAATCTCTAACAAATATACACAAAAATTAACTCAAAATGGATTATAGGCCTAGATACCAGTACACATCTAGTCGAATGGCTAAAATCCAAAACACTGACAACACCAAATGCCAGCAAGGATGTGAAGCAAAAGGAATTCTCATTTATTGTTGGTGGGAATGCAAAATGATACAGCCACTTTGGAATGCAGTTTAACAGGTTCTTACGAACCTGAATATACTCTTAACATGCAATCTAATAACTGCCTCCTTGCTATTTAACTAAATGAGCTGAGAACTTATGTTCACACATAAATCTGCACAAGGATGTTTATAACAGTTTTGTTTATAATTGTGAAAACTTGGAGGTAACCAAGATGTCCTTCAGTGAATGAATGGATACATTCATACAATAGAATATTATTAAGTTATAAAAAGAAATGAATTTCATGCCATGAAAAGACATGGAGGATCCTTGAATGCATATTGCTAAGTGAAAGAAGCCAACCTGAGGAGGCTACATAATTTATGATTCTAATAATCACACATTCTGGAAAAGGCAAAACTGTGGGGATGGTAAAATGATCAGTGATTGCCAGGGGCCCTTAGAAGGGAGGAAGAGATCAATGGGTTGGGAGCACAGACTTTTAGGCAAGTGAAAATATTCTGTATGATACTGCAATGGTAGATACACGTCATTACATATTTATCAAAACTCAGAATGTACAACACAAAGAGTGAAACAATGTAAGCTATGGAATTTAGTTAATGACGCAACAGTTTTAGTTTATCAATGGAAACAAATATAACACACTAATGCAAGATGTTAATAATAGGGCAAATTATATGAATGATGGGCATAGTTGATGGGATATACGGGAAATCTATAGTTTCCACTACGTTTTTCTGTAAACCTAAAACTGCTCTAAAACCTATTATTATTTTTTAAGAGTAAAAGAGTTACTGATGGTTTTCAAATGTGTTAGTATAATTTAAACTATCTTCAATTTCCTTCAAGGTCCTACAGCTCTGCTTCCTCCCTCTCTTCCTTCATCTTCTATCACCTCTCCCTTCTGCCAAACATTCTTCTTTGTGTTAATCAAATAGAATAAATTATTTTCAATTCAGGGCTTTTAAGATTGCTACCCCTTTGGGTGATATTTTTATCATAAATCTTCATGCCTTCTCTTCATTCGTATGCCTCCGAATAGGCCTTTAATCACCACTGCATCTAAAGTTCTTTTTTCATAGGAGTTACTAGTAGGTGATATTTTCTTATGTATGTTTACTGTATTTCACCTATGATAGAATGAAATTTTTTTAAATCAGGTACCTCATCTGTCCTGTTGAAAACTGTCTATAACTGTTTCACAGTCAAGAATAATAACTGGCATGGAATAGTCACAAAAGTAGTATTTGTTGAATAAATTAATAGCTAGCATTTTATAGATGAGAAAAATAAATATGTGGAAGGTCAGGGACTGTGAATGTCTGTCCAAGGGGAATGTCATAGGAAGGGGATGTATTGTCTGCTGTCTCTGTGCAGTGGACACTCCTCTATAAAGTGTGGTGCAGTGCAGCACAGGATAGTCACACTGCCACTGGCGTGACTTTAGGGAAATAGAAGTGGTTTTCATGAAGTTTCTGTCAATAACTGTGCAGTCAAAAACTTAAATAAGTAACAGCTAAGATGATATTCAATAATAAATGTTAGGTTAAAATACATGGGTTTTTCCTAAAAATTAACTTTAAAGCATACATTGTATGTGGATTTGCCTTTACATACTTAAGAAATCAAAATAGATGTCTATCAATGTGGTCTACAAGTACTAATCACATCTGCTGCTGTGTAACGACAGGCTTTTCCCTCTAGGCTCCCAGGTCACCTCTAGTCTCTGATGTCATCAGTTAAAATGTGTTTTAAGACGAGAAATTAATTTAAATGCCCAGACTTTTTTGTCCTGAGGATTGAATGTTGTAGTTTTACATATCAATTAACGAACGTTTGAGACCACTTGTGAACAAAGGTATTACACCGTGGGCTATACAAATGAGTAAGCAATTCGTTATTTTTCAGGTTCATGCACATTTAGGGCCCATTCGTTCAATGTTAGGATGGGACACAGAAGTCAAGAGAAACTATAAAATACATAGTAAAGATTATTAGAATAATCTTGAACTTGGTGGATTTTAAAACTTTTTATGTGACTTTTCCTCTCCTTTGTAAAGACTGAATGCCAGGAAATACCTTTTTTAACATGCCTAAAATAGATGAAAATTTGGGAGGATGTTTAAATAATGTTAAGTCAATGTTTTCAATAAGATTGCATACATATAAAATATTAATTTAATTGATAGACTCACTTAAAACAAGATAATACATGAGGGTAAATTATTATCTGTTACCTATATTATATAATACTGTTCCATTTCCTAAAATAATTTAAGTTGATTTTATTGAGATAATAAACATTTATTGATAAAATGAGTGGTCCATCATACACAGTGGCATAAAATTTTAGACTCTTTAGAAACTTGTTATTGCTCTAAATCTTCACAATGACATTTGAATGTCATTGTCATTTCATTAACATTGCACATTATTCCACACTTCAATTAGGTAACAGCAGATCTTAATGAGATTTCAGTAGTAACAATATGCACTATCATAAAATTTGTGAGCTCTCGTGGTGAAATTAAACTCTAATGCTTATACTGAGTTGTAAACTTCCTGAGACAGCTCACGTAAATGGAGACTGGTGCCCATGGCTGACTAAAGGCAAAATTTATCTGATGCATTTTCATATGTTCTTTCTGGATTTTCTGCTCCTTTCTGCACAATCCGTTCTCACATCACTATTTGAGCCACAGGGCATTTGATGTCCTAGGATTTCCCTTCAGGCTTGGAAGGATTGACAATTTCTAAATAATTTAATCTATTCTCTTTAGTTTGTGGAAAAAGACATTGAAGCCCAGAGAGGCCCCGATCAATGATACACAGCAAAGGTGTTGCCGAAATAGGCTTTTCTGATTCACACATGGCCTGTGTATTTGTGTTGTTGTTTCAAATCAAAAGTAAGCAACTTGTAGCCATATTCTGGAAACTCACTGGCCAGAGGTCCAATCAATGAAAGTTTAAGATGATAAATTCAATGCCATTTTATAAATGAGGGAAATAAATGATTTTGAAACCAGTATCATCAGTGATTGTGGTATGCCAGAAGGAGACAGGTTGGATGATGTGTGTTGGAAGAAGTGTGTGTGTTTGTGTGTGGGGGAGGGTGTCAAATGCTTTGCCAAGCTTACCAATACCTCCATCTTACTCTATCAATATTAAATATTCATTAAATACCTTATATTACTTGTCCCATCAGTAACAACTGACAAAATTAATCACTCCCACTATTAGTTTCCAGGACATTACAATTTTCCTCTTGCCCAAATGGTTACTTCTACTTAGTCTTCATTGGTCCCTCCTCTACCCCTAATCTCGGAATATTGGAGTGCCCAGGCTCAATCCTTGGACTTCTTTTCTCTGTCCCCATTTATTCTCTTGGTGATCGTATTCAGTATGGACTCCTGATTCCCCTTGCCACCCCATATCTGTTCTCCCATTGAACTCAGTTAAATGAAACACTGTCTTTCTAGCTGTTTCAACCAAAGTCCTTGGCAAAATACTCAACTTTTCTCTTTGTCTTATAAATTACATCCCATTTTTTGGCAAAATTATATCCAGGTGCTGACAACATTTCTATTTCTACAGCTACCACCCTGGTCTAAGCCACCAATATCTCTTCCCTGTATTCATAGCTTGTACCCATGCTTTCATAATTACTCTCCTAAAGGCTACTTTGTACATCTAAGTTATTACGGCATTCCTCTGGTTAAAAGCCCTCCATTCACTTATTTATTTCTTCAACAAATATTTATTCATTCTCCATTCATTCATTGATTTCTTCATCAAATGTATTTGCATGGTAGACACTCTTTCAGATGTGTGATGTCTATTACTGAGCAAAGCAGAAGTGATGCCTTCCTTCATAAGCTTACATTCAAGCAAGGAAGAAACACAGTAAATGACAAATACAACGGAAAACATAAATTATATTTTCTATTAGAAATTCTATGAAGAATAGTAAAAGTAGGTCAGGGTAAGAAGGATGCAGAATGCCAGGCTGTTAGTGGTGCACGGGGGAGCAGGCAGCTGCAGTATTAATTTGGGTAGTTAGAGTAAGTCTCATTGAAAAGGTGATTTGCCCATATAGTAGGGGAAGATAAAAACTTAATCAAGTGTACCTCTGGAGGAAGAAAGTTCTGAGCAGAGGGAACAGTAGGCACTAAAGTTCAAAGGCAGGAGCCTACCTGGCATGCCTTAATCATTTTGCTCCAATAATATTGCTCCTTGTTACTTGAGTTTTCTACCAGAGCTCTTGCCTCAGGGTCTTCATTCTTGCTGTTCTTTTTCTTTGAATGCATTCCTCAGGAGATTTGCAAGGCTCAAGAATGAAACTTTTCCATACCTTTGCATAAATTTAACATCACTGAGTCCTTCCCTGACAACATTATTTAGTTTCATCTCTTGTCCCCGGCACAGTGCATCTCCCTCCTGGCTTTAATTTTGCCAGTACTGCTCAGCATAATCCATTATACTATATCATTTATTTGTCTTGTCTGTTGTCTGTCCCCCACTCTAATGAGTAAACTCAGTGAGTGCAGGGGTTTTGTCTTTCGTATTGTGCTATCTCCAGCACCTGGAACAGTGCCTGACACTATCTCTTTGGGCTACTCTCTATTTTAATCTAGTGAATGGGATTATTGAAGCATTGAATAAATAGTCATTGAATGAAAGAGTGGATGCTTATTTTAGAAGCTCTAAGTTCTCTACTAACATTTGCCCATCAAAATGAAACTCACAGATAAATGGCCGTGGTTATACAAGATACCAACATTAAAGGAAATTAGGTGAAAAGTATGCAAGAACACTAGCTATTCAACTCTTCTAAAAATCTAAAATTATTTTAAAATAGAAGGAAAAAACAGAACCAGCTTTGCATCAGTCTTGCTCCTCAAAGGGGGGCTCAATCTCAACTGTATAATTTCTTCTAACACATAAGCAGAATAAAAATGTCTGGCTACTATTGGCTCAACTTATCTTACCTAAAGGAACTATTAAATAGATCAGGATCCTTGTATCCTGCAACCTCACGGAGACCAGGAAGCCATCTTCTGCAAGATTCCGGGCAGTCCTTGAGGGAGACCAGGCCCCGTACTGCTTGAAGAGAAAGTCTTCGTGAGACAGGAAGAGGGTAGGGCACAGCCATTCAAGGAATGCCACAGCAATTAACATCAAAATGCTAAAAGATTCAACCCCCAGTAGGCCTTGAGGCTCAAGATAGTGGGAAATTTGACTTCTAGTAGATCTTGAGCTTCATTATATGCCCATTGTAATATATTAACATGGTGAAGAACAACTCCCACAGGCACCATGACAGTCCCAAGGCTAGCCACAAAAGGTCAAAGGGTAGGAAATGGCCAACTTCCTGGGAATCCCAGCCCCTTCCCCTTAGACTGGTCCTTCCACTTATTAGAATATGAAGCCACCAAGCCCATAAAAACCAGCAACACTGTGCCTCAAGGCCTACTGGGGGTTGAATCTTTCCATTTTGATGTTAATTGCTGTGGCATTCCTTGAATGGCTGTGCCCTGCCTCCTTTCTGTCTCATTCCAAGTTCCTTTTGGAATCCACAGTCCACAATGGCAAGAACAGAGACACGTTAGAAGCTGACAGACTCACTAAGATAGCTGGGTCAAACCAACTGAGGATGCTGAATTCAGACACTGGTGCAGAGGAGGGAGAGCAATTCCAGGGTCAACCAAATTCCACAGTTTGTAAAAGAGGAACAAGACAAGGGTCTGACTACATTAGCTAGTAAGTTGTTATAAAATTTGTGATTATTGGTCTAAAAACATAGACATTTGATGATGATTTATAGAAGATAAAATAGTTTAAGGTATTTTTAAATGTATTGTATAGAAGGACATTTGGTTCAAAAGAAGTTACTATAACACATTTCTTAAAACCTGTCTGTTCTCAACTCTGAATGCCATGTATCAGTTCTTTGCTAAAACATCAGGCATGTAATGACATATTCTGCTATACTTTATCCGATTCATTAGTCTTTAAACTTCCAGTGGAAAAAAAATTTTTTCAAAAAATTATCATGGAGAAGCCACATACTTAAAATAGATAAAAACAGATTGAGTTGAAAAGTAATGAAAACTTTTCTCTAGTGTATATAAATGCCCTGTGAGCAGTTCTCTACAACAAGTTAGGGGCAATAGATAGATCACTTCTTTTTTTTCATTTTCATATTCTTTTTCATCAAAGGTTATTACAAGATATTGAATATAATTCCCTGGGTAGATCACTTGTAAATTATAAACATGTTACTGTAATAAAGACATTACTTCAATTTATTGGAACAAAAATATTAACATATTATTTTGGTCATAAAAGTAAATTTTGAAAAATGCATTATTAGACAGTACTATCAAATGGGCAAAGGTACAAGATGTTACGGAAAAGCAAAAGCAAGAGCCTCCATTCCAGCCTTGAAGGTCTTCCAGAAGTGACATATACGTTGTGGCCTGAAGAATAAGAAATAATTTGTCAGGTGTGGTGTTTTTGTGGAGGGAAGAACTATGCTTTCTCTCAGTAGTCAGTGATCACTTCGGCACATGCATCCTTTTAAAATCACTTCTTTGGGAAACTCTGTTCTATTTCTTCCAAGGAAGTGAAAATAGAATTGGCTCCAAACTGAGGGGGTGTGAGTGACTACAGCCTCCTCAGTATCTCCCAGAGCTGCATCCATCTCCATTCCCCTCCACCTTCACTCTGCTCAGTACAGTTCTGTAGTTGTTCTGAAGACAACTTCACCCATTCAGGAAATTATAAGTAATTAACTCTAGAACAGAGAGAATGAAGAGCCAGCTATCATGATCTATGGCTTGGTGGCAAAGAGGAAACTTGAACAGAAAAGGCTCTCTAAGTCATATTGATCATATTTGTGTCCTACAAAGATACTCAGAATATAGCAGAGTCGTTTAATAGATTGTGGCAATATGTTTACTGTGGGAGAACAAAGGGACATTTCAAGAAGAGTTGTATATCAGGTGAAAGCACAGATATGAATAAAAAAGGAATACAAAGGGCCACCACTTTCCTATAGGACCCAAGAGTAAGGTAATTTAGTCTCTAGGCACATAGTCTGGTCTGGGAGACTGTGAATATTAGTTGTCTGGAATTACATAAACCATCAATAATAATTAAGTGATATAATTATCCCTTTCAAGAGTTTATAAACTATTTTATGTTTTTTCAGATTTGATATTAGCCCCCATACATTATATACTTCTAAATCTGTTGGAGGTTTTAGAGAATTATGATTTTTATTCTAAGAAATTATTGCTTTAGTCAGTGAACTGTCCTTTCTCAAGGACAGCATTAAATTCCAATCAAAAGTCCTGGGGAATAGATTTAACTACCAATATGGTGTTTTAAATGATAGACATAGATGTTATCTTCACAAGCAGTGAGTACAGTTATAGGATTCTGTAACTTAAAAATGTAAAGATAATGATAAATTTAAAATTTGCCATATCATTTCCAGAAAGACACATGAATATTGAAATATTGCTTTAACTAATGATTCTGCTTCTTTCTCTGATTATGAATAGAATTATAAGGATATACACTAAAATTAATATTTTATTTTTAACATTCCAGAAATAATTTAAAATGTGTCTTTGAGCAGCTTTTTGCATGCTACTGGGAATTACACACTATTGTGAATTATAGTAGTTTGCCAAGATAGATATTTTGGAAAAATTTTTAATAATATATGAATTGAACTCTTTGGTTTCATGGAAATCATTGTTCAAAGGCAATTCTAGCATTTATTTTGACATTTCTGAATAACTCCTTTTCATCAACAGATAACTATGTATAGATATGGTTATGGATAGACATGGAGAGAGACAGTTAATGATGTGGACATAAATTGTTGTCAGTCAGGGTTTAGTCATATTCAAAGTGTTAGAGAAAATAACTATTTCCAAATACCCTTAGTATTTTGAAAAGGATTAGAACACAGAACATTAGGTGTACTTAGAGAACTATCAGAGGGTGTGGAGAGCAAGGGTCAGAGAAGTATGTCCTTTCAGAGATTAGGAGGCTACAGAAATTACACAAAACTGTTCTAATGAGCTCCCCTCTCTGCAGCACCAAAGCCAGTGATTCACTCACACATGTGCTTGGGAGTTTGTATAAATCTTGTGTCTACCCACCACTGCCAGAGGAGGTTAATGGCCAGCCTTCTCTGTAGTCTTCCAAATTTTTAGTGAATATGTTAGAATGTGTTATCTGACTCATTTACATTATGTAATTTAATTTTATCTTTACTTTGTAATTAATATGGCAAGTTATATCCTGCTTTTTATTATATATTAATATTATATACATGATAAATATATCATATTCTCTCTCCACACCTCCACATATATATTTTATGGTTCCTATTGAATCTCAAGGTTCTTGTGGTCAGGATCTCTGCCTTGTTCATTTTTCCATCACACACAATGACTAGCCATAAATGCTCAGTACATATATATTAAATGCATTTAAATTATATGACCATAAAACATGGAAAGGTAAAAGAAAATTCAGATTACTATGATGGAAAAATATGTGAAGGAACTCTTTCCTGATCATTACATATTTGTGTGTTATTCGTTTTATCTATTCTACTGGGTACATAGTGGTTTACTTTCTGACATGTTTATTTCCGTTTTACCATATTAGAATTCAGAAAAAGTACTATAAACCTCACCTTGAGATACTCAAATGTGAGAAGATGAATAAGCATCTTGAAAAGTTAAAAAAGAATATTGCCTGGGTATTGGATTTGAAGATAGATTGGATTTGGATGCAATAAATTAAAGTACAGAAAGCTTGTATGTAGCTCCCCCACAGATTGCAGGGCTCCTAGGAAAACTCTAACGCACCGTGCTCCTAACCTTTAAGAGACTCGTTCAGGGTCATAATAAAAATAAATAAATAAAAATAATTTGCGTTGATATCTACGAGCATTAATGGCTCTGCCAGTCAGATGTGAAGGCTGGGACACAAAATATGACTACTTTCACCTCGAAAATTTATCTATACGCCTTTACTCTCTTCTGCTACTGGAATGCACTGCATTTCAAACCTACTTCTCTGATAACCTTAAAGACATGAAACTTCTAGCACAGAAAACAGACTTTTTCTTAACAATAAAAATGGCAGTCTTTTTTCTTTCTGAGTTATTCTCTACGACTTTTTTGTTACTTTTCAGTGATAACTTAAAATTTGCACACTCATTGTTTAAATAGCCTGATAATCCTAACACGTCTATTTGAATAGCAAACTGTCCTTCCCTCCAAAGCCTTTGTTCATTTTATTCCATTTTATTTCTTCTTACTGATAAAGAGAAGTTTAAACTTTAACGTCATCACTGTCTGTTGCCGTGGTCCTAAATGGTATCAATCTCTCAGGAGCCACATAGCAGACCGTGGAGGTGCCTCTGTTCTTTTTTAAAAAAACTCAAGGATTTGGCTATTTCTAGTGTAAATTTTTAAGTACAAGCAAGTTGTTGAGCCATTTTTAAATGTTTAAATGAAGTCTAGAAATTACAGCAGGTCTAAATGAGAACCCAGAGTGTCCAGCTGGTAGTTTTCAAGACTGAAGAAGCAGAAGGAAAGGAGTTAAGGATTCTCAAAATGATTTGACACAAAAAAGTCTATAGAAAAAACCGAAATACCTATGGATGACGTCTTATTTCAGGAACAAAGTCTGCAACTACCCTCAGTTTACTGTAGCCTCATTCTTCTGTGTAGCCTGACTACCACCGTTAATCTGCAGAATGTTCAGAAAGGGATGAAGTAGTTTTTTTCTAAATATATAAAAAAGGAAACTAATATTGTAAGTATTGTTTTTATGTAACATTTTAAAGTAAAACAGATGTTTATTCACTTAAGTTCAGCCAGAAGATACTCACTAACAGACGAGCATATAACACTCCTTGCTTATTCTCTGGACTATGCCATTGGAATTTAATTTAACTACCAGGCCTCAGCTGACTATCTTTATCCAAAAGCAAGGACTTTATTTCCAGACTTACTTTTATCTTGTCTACTGTGAACTTCCTCTTAAAGCCACAGAGCTATATTCTATCAATTTTCCTGGGAAAGTATGAAGTTTTATTAGGTAGGAAAAAAGAGTATTTT
Source organism: Camelus ferus (assembly GCF_009834535.1). Lineage (NCBI taxonomy): Eukaryota > Metazoa > Chordata > Mammalia > Artiodactyla > Camelidae > Camelus > Camelus ferus. Next base: position 50,065,666 of record NC_045701.1, read on the forward strand.
CACAACCAATTTATGTAAATCTAAGCAATTATCATGCAAGAATGAGGAATGGGAAAAGAAAGGGAGGGATGTGAGATCTATAAAGAGCCAAATACTTGCTATTAATTTTCAAAGGTCATCATGTTGATTTTCCTAGAGAGAAAAATCAAAGAGAAAGTAAGAAATATCAAACTCTAATATTTTAATCTAATATTTCTTAGGTCACTTCTCTATTTGTTGAAATATTGTAAAACCTTATAACCTCACAAATGTAACATGGGCAAAATTACAAATATATTTGAAGGTAGACATCTGTAGTCTGAGTGTTCACACACCGCAGTACACCACTGCCTGGGAAGTGACAGAGATTAAAAGAGGAAAAAACTATATTTTTATGTATTTTGGAATATATTTCTACTTTCTCATACTCTCCTTGATGGAATAAATATTGAATTGGTTTCAATAACAATCTACAGTCAGATTATTATTTATTATAATTCCATACTGTTATTGGAGATATGGGCACATTGTAACTGACTACACTCCAATTAAAAAAAAGAGAGATCCTCCATTCTGCACTATCTTTTCATAGATGTTTGTATAGCACACAGCATCAGAAGACAGAGATTGTGCCTCTTCCAGGGGCAAATTTCGGAATTATTTGTTGTGCAAGGTAATAAGGATAATGTCTTCCTCTGAGGCAAAGGTTGAACAGATTTGCTAGCAGCTCCCTTTAAAGTATAGGGGCTTCCTACGCTCAGGGCTCCTCAGCTATAATGCAAACCCACGGTGTCGGCTGTACCCCCGAGCCTGCCCCTGCATCACCTTCATGGGATTTGCGGGCCAGGAGAACCAACATACACATAATATGCTCAAATTTCTTGCTGTGCCGTGAGTAATAAAGCCCTTTATTTCTGACGCAGGAGTCTTGTGACACCTGCCAACATCCATGAGAGGATGGCAAGCCAACCTGTAGCATGGAGGGAGGGTAAAACTTCAGACCCTTCAGTTATTGACAATGAGCAAAATCCAACTCTCTCCTGAGTGTGGAGATGGACTTCTGATTGAAGATAGTTTTAAGGCTTTTCCCCAAGATACTTATTTACACATTTCCTACATACACACCCATATGCTTATACAGTCAGTTTAAGAATTTGATAGTAAACAATCTTCTCAGCCAGTTGGCAATTGCTTCCGGCTGACCTGCCCTTACACAGCAGCTACCTGGTGCGAGCAGCTTCACCAGGTGACTTGCACACAGCACGTGCTCAGTCAGTAAACAGATAAATTCACCTAACGTATCTCCTCACTTTCAGTGCTCATAATGTTTCTGTAAACATGCATCTATATGCATTCCAGTGAGTTTCTAGGAATCATTTAAACATATATTAAATTTCTGTTCACGACTATAAAATATTTCTGATTAGCACAATTATTTCCACTTAGAGCAATTTGAGTCCTAAACAATATATATATGTATTGTCAATCATTTTCTGTTATCTTTCCAATAGGAATGAAAACCACTTTAAAAAATCTTACAAAAGACTGATGGGAATCTATTAGGCAGGCTTCACTACATCAAAGCATGTCAACCTGAAACTGACTTCTGCAGCAGCAGGTTAAACATAAATCCTTGTGTTTTAACATGTTTTCACATCTATTTCAGAAGTATTTTAGTCCTAGAGAGTATTTTGGAATCATATCAGAATATGATCAAGCAGTCTTTAAATCTGATTATGTTTTGTTTTGTTTGTTTATTTGTTTTTTCCTATTGGTCTGTATTTATTGCACACCCATTGGGTGCTTGGACCAGCCCTGGGCACTGGCCAGACACCCTCTCCTGGCCCCCAAATGCTATAGGCCCACATAGCAGACTTCCAGGCCCCAGGACTGGTTGCAAGCTTGGACAGGAGGACAGGGCAGGCAGGAAGGCTGGAGAGGCTGTGGGTCAGCCAGCAGGTGGCAGCCGAGAGGCCCCTCTTGGCGGGCAGCCTGCTTGCACACTTGGTTGAACAGAGACAGTGGTCTCTCCTCTTGCAGCCCAGCCTCCTTCCCACAGGCAGAGCCTCTGGTCTGCAAGTGTCCAGAATGTCCTGCAGGTGCTTTCTGTGATAGAGATAACTCTATACTAGGCAATACTGACTTCTGTAGAAAAGTTCATCTTTTGATTTACAGAACTACATATTTTCCTCATATTTCTCTCCTTGTAAGAAGGAAAAATTAATTTCTGCTTATATAACAAAGGATAATTTAGAAAAATGTAGCAATTATTTACCTTTTAAATTATTTTTATTGAGATATAATTGACATGTGAGTTTCAGGTATACAAAAATGATTTGATATACGTATACATATTAAAAATGTACAGAATGGTGACTATAGTTAATGATTATATTTGAAAGTTGGTAAGAGAAAATTTTTTTAAATTTTTTATTGAAATTAGTCTTTTTAAAAGCTGGATGCATTCAAGTTTATATTAAAAAGTCTGTCTAGGCGAGACTAAAACATTGAAATTGATTAAATTTCCTTAAAACCTTTTATTTTAAAAACTAAGTTGCCTATTGATACTTTAATATGCTTTTACAATTCACATACTATTAGCAATAAACATGAAAATCTTACTTCCAACTTCCCACTATTAACAGTTTCTTACATATCCTACATTCCAAAAAAAAAAAAAAAAATAAAGATCAACTATTTCTCTATGCCTTTACTGTAACACTTGCTTCAGCTCAGCCTGGAATAGAAACATATCCACAGAGAGTGCATGCCTAGCCTACCAAGTGACCCTCAAAACTGCTTACTCAGATCCTGAAAAGATGCTAAAATTGTATGTGGACATTACAAATAGCAATATATATTACAAACTATTCCACATCTTGTTCCCCCCCACTTAATAATATATCTTGGATGTGTTTATTGACTGCATAATAATTTTTGTAGGAACATATTAAAATCTATCTACCCAGCTTGATTTTGTTGCCAATTTCAGCTTTTTCTTGTCCATTACTTAAAAAAAACAATGCTATGATGATTTCTCATCTACACTATTATGAATGTATATTTACACATAGATTCCTTTCTCTCTTCATGTGTGCACACATGCAAACATACAGTTTATATGACTTTATTTCCATTTTTGATAAAGCATACAATCTCTAATTTTAAGACATGTTGCTTTAGAATAGGTAGCAAAAGCAGGACTTCACGTTACATATCTGTGTAAAAATATTTGGCAACCATGAAATAATCAATTAGTGTGCACTGTGTTTTGTGTACTCTGCACTAAAGTTCACCCTAGTCTAAGTTTACTCCCTAAATCTATCTGCTCTTAATAGTATCATTCACATTACTAATAAAAACAGCTTACTATGCTTTTTCTTTTAATTAGAAAAGCAAAACTTCGGCATTGTGGTTCTCTGGAAATGTTCTTAATTAAAGTGCAATCTGGCGCCAAAAGTAAACAAAATTAGCTATGTGGTACAGCAAGTAATAATGTACCTTTTATAGTATGGATGGTAAACTACAGTTACTTTAAAAATAAAAGTAAGGTAAAAGATTTAAATCAGATATCTCACAGTTCAATTCTCGTACCTTGTTTTAAACATGACAACTATCATCTTCTCAGGTATTTCTTTTTTTAAATTTTAATTTATTTATTATTGTATTATTTAATTATTTTATTTTGGTTGGGAGGGCAGGTAATTAGGTTTATTTATTTTTAGAGGACAAGTTAACTTTAAAAACAGTGTACTATTACTGGCTTGAGGAGAGATTACATTACCTCTGACTAGTTATGGTGATTCAGAAAGTGCTAATAAGTATGTATGTAATTTCTGAGACAGTGTGAATGCTAGAAACAAACCATCAGACTTACCAGAGTACTATTCCTCCCCACTTCAGATGACATGAGTGGGTTTAATCCTATAGAGAGAGCACAGATCAGAATGAAGATCTTCAGAGCTGCTTATTCACACATTAGGAAGCAATAAGATAGTTGTTTAAAAAAAAATCCTTCTGTCTCTCACTCTTCTTTGATGTGGAACCAAAATCGTTTCTGGACACAATCAGTAATAATGATCAGTATTTTCAAGTAAGCGTGAATTTGACACACTTTTTTCCTGGTTAACTATATTATTATTCTCTTTGAAATCAAGTTTTTTAAATTTGTAATTAAAAATAGTAGACTGAGCCTGTGCATTTAATGCTCTTCCCTTCTCCTCAAGATAAAGCTTTTTGAATTGATAATATTAAAAATAAAAATATAATACCAACTTACATGTCAAAATCTCAGCAAAATCTGCAAGTTGTAGGATACATTAAACCTTTTGGAAAAAGTCTATTTGACTTACTGCATGCGAAAAAACAGCAAAGCTAAAAAACAATTCAAAGACATGAGAGTAGGAGGCCATGAAAACCTCTGAACTCAGAACAGCAAATGATGGAAAAGAGGCATGACTGTGTATCAGTATTTCCCAAACCCAATCTAGAGCCTCTTGATGATTCTGTTATTAGCTATTATTTTAATACTACTACTAATAATGATATTAATGAAAATAGTACTAATATTTATTAATTTTATGACTCAGTTCCAGATATTTCTCTAAATATTTACATGCAGTGTGTCATTTGGTACAAAGAGAAGTCCAAAGAGATGTGTGATGAATTTAGCAGCTTTTAGAGATAAGAACAGTGGGATCTAGAAAATATTAATACTGTGTCATAGAACTATTAAGAGATGGAACTGCAATTTGAGTTGAGCAGTCTGAGTCCAGACCAGTGGTGTTGTCCTCCAGTACCTCTGTATACTAGACAATACAGAAACTGCATAAGCTATTATGGGGCTAGCAAATACAAAGATCAATAGTGTCTTGAAGCATATAGGAAAAAACTAAGAAAAGAGAAAATAAAATATAGCAGCCAAGAAGTGCAAAAGAAGAAAATGATGAAGAAGGAGGAGGAAGAGAAAGGGGTGGGAGGAAGGACAGGAGGAATAGAGAAGAGAAAGGAGGAGGAGATACAGGAAAAAGCAGCAGCTTACAATAGACCAGAAAACCATTACAACAAGTAGATCCATTAATGTAATAAACATGGGTTAAACTTTATTTTAAGAGATAGTCATTAAACAAAATAAAGGACTAGAAATCAAGGATGGATAAAATATATAATAGCAAAAAGTAGACAAAAGAAAGCAATGATGGTTATACTATTATCTAGAAAGAATTGAGAACCAAAAGTACTAAATGGGAAAAGGAGTTATTTTATATAGGTAAGGATGAATCCACAAAGAGAAGAGAGCATTCACGAAATTTTATGTACTAAATGACAAAAGCCTGAAGTACATTAAAGAAAAAATATCCAGGAGCAATGTGTAGATAAACAGATAAAAATACAGATCACAGTGTGAAACTTTTATGTAACATTTTTTCTTTCCAGTTTTATTAAGATGTAATTGACATACACCACTGTGTAAGTTTAAGGTGTACAGTGTAATGATTTGGCTTACATGCACCGTGAAATGATTACCCACAATAAGTTTAGTGAACATCTGTCATCTCATATAGATACAAAACAAAAGAAAAAAATTTTTTTTTCCTTGTGGTGAGCACTACTAGGATTTACTCTCTTAATCACTTTTATGTGTAACACCCAACAGTTTCATTATATTTATTATCTTGTACATTACATCCCTAGTACTGTTTATATTATAACTGGAAGTTTGTAACTTTTGACCACCTTCCTCCAATTTCCCCCAACCTCCCACCCCTACCCCTCTGCCTCTGGTAACTACAAATCTGATCTCTTTTTCTGTGAGTTTGTTTGTTTTTGAAGTATAATTGATTTACAACACTATGTTTGTCCATGGAACACAATATAGTGATTTGATATTTCTATGTATTACAAAATATCCCCATGATAAGTCCAGTTACCATCTGCCACCATACAAAGATATTATATTATTATTGACTATATTTCCCACATTGTACATTTCATCCCTGTGACTCATTTATTTTGTAACTGGAAGTTTGTACCTCTTAATCTCCCTCACATATTTCTCTCATCCACCATCCCAGTCCCTGCTGGCAACTGTTTGTTCTCTGTATCTATGACTCTGCTTCTGTTTGTTATGTTTGTTCATTTGGTTTGTTTTTTAGATTTCGCATGTAAGTAAAATTGTATGGCATTTGTCCATCTCTGTCTGACTTATTTCACTTAGCATAATGCCCTCTAGATTCATCCATGTTATTGCAGTTGGCAAGATTTCATTCTTTTTTACGGCTGAATAATATTCCATTGTGTATACATATCTTCTTTATCCTTTTGTCTATTGATGGGTCACTTAGGTTGCTTCCATATCTTGGCTGTTATAAATAATGCTACAGTGAACATAGGAGTGGATATAAGTGGATATATCTTTTTGAATTAGTGTTTTTGTTTTCTTTGGATAAATACCCAAGAGTGGAATTGCTGGATGGCATGGTAGTTTTTTGTTTTTTACTCTTTTGAGGAACCTCCATACTGTTTTCCATAGTGGCTGTACCAATTTGCATTACCACCAACAGTACACAAAGGTTCCCTTTTCTCCACATCCTCCTTAGCACTTATTTGTTCTTTTTGATAATAGCCATCCTGACAGGTGCAAGGTGACATCTCATTGTGGTTTTGATTTGCATTTCCCTGATGATTAGTGATGTTGAGCATCTTTTCATGTGTCTGTTTACCATCTGTATGTTTCGTTGGTAAAATATCTATTCATGTCCTCTGCCCACTTTTTAATTGGGTTAGAGTTTTGGTTTTTTGTTTGTTTGTTTGTTTGTTTTTTGATGTGGAGTTGTTTGAGTTTTTAATATATTTTGGATGTTAATCCCTTATCAGATTTGTCTTTTGCAAGTAACTTCTTCCATTTAGTAGGCAGCCCCTTCCCTTTGTTGATAGTCTCCTTTTCTATGCAAAAGCTTTCTATTTTGATGTAGTCCCATTTGTTTATTTTTGCTTTTGTTTCCCTTGCCTGAGGAGACAGATTAAAAAAATATTGCCAAGACCTATACCAAAGAGCACACTGCCTATGTGTTTTTTGAATAGTTTTATAGTTTCAGAGCTTACATTTGTCTTTAATCCATTTTGAGTTTACTTCTATGAATGGTGTGAAAAAATAGTCCAGTTTGATTCTTTTGCATGTAGCTGTCCAGGTTTCCCAGCACAATTTACTGAAGAGACTGTATTTTCCCCATTGTATATTCTTGCCTCCTTTGTCATAGAGTAATTGACTGTACAAGAGTGGGTTCATTTCTGAGCTCTTTATTCTATTCCATTGATCTATGTGTCTGTTAGAGAATTTAATATAACGTTTTAAGCAAAATAGTGGAAAAAGTGAATTGAGGATTTAAATTATAACATTGTTATTCATGGTTTAAAATACATATAGCAAAATTTATCCTTATATAGAGGCATTGTTTATAATAGCATTTATTAGGGAAAAAAATTGAAGTCCAAAAATAGAGGAAAATTTATGAACATTACAGAGTAACATGCTGGAATAACAGCTTCATGGAGGCCTCACAACATGGAAACAATTCTCATTTTATTTTGAGAAGAAATATCAGGATACTGTTTGATATCCCATTCTGTATTAATGGCATATTAATACTTTGTAAAAAGATTGAATTCTACAAGTAACTCTGGAATTATTATTTTTTATAATTGTTTATAATCTCCAAATGACCTACAATACATTGCTTTGGTAATCAGATACAGGCCAAAAGTGCAATTTTGAAAATAAACACTATTTTTCTAATAAAATGTCAATTGCATAATTTGACACATGATTTAGAGAGTGTTTTATAAGAGCCATCTCCTTAGAGACTTTTGTTGAAATTTTAATTATATAGAAATGAGACACAAAGAATTTAACAAAGTTGTACAATTTTCATCTTAGTGAATGATTTCTAGCAAATGGGAAAATTCATTTTGGTAAAGTATCTTACACACACACACACACACACACACACACACACACACACACACACACACACACACACCACCGTGCATTTCACATTTGGGTATGGTATTTTTATTTGTGCTCCATATTCAAAATAAATATTTTTTCTTGTCTCATTGATTAGTTTGAAAGAACCCTTATAATGGATACTTCCAAACACTGGCTTGGTTAAGGAGCTACCTATTATTTTGAGAATGGGACACCTGCTGCTGCCAGCTTGAGTTGTTGTGAAGATCAAGGATGAGAGAGAAAATTGCAGCTCTTAAATATTTTTAGAAAAGAAGGTGTCAAGTTTCTGACATTAGGTACTGCAATCAATCCTTCTCATTGGTCCATTCGCCGAAATAAATGGGGAAACAGACCATTTCAAAGCTAAATGGATGCTTCATTATCAGAGTAGTTTAAAAGCTCTTTGCAGATCAAATTTTTGTTTCTTTTCATATATCTTGGGCTTTGAAAGAAGAGTTGATATAAAATTGTTTAATGTTTTTGTAGATAGCCAGGGTTTAGTCTCCTCCCTTATCTTTTAGAATGCCTTTGCTAAAGATTCTGGATCATCTCCTTTTATCATGTCAACAACCCCACAATGAAATAACCATTTCTGTCTTATATGACCACAATAATAATTGGTCTTCCAGCAAATTGTACACTAGTGTTACAATGATATGGTACTAAATGATCACAATAACAAAAATAAGACACTTTTTTGCTATCATTAAAGGAGATAATTTTCATATTAAGATATTTAGTCATCACAATAGACTATTTTAAAACCGATGTGTACATACACTGTAGTGAGTTACAATATCACAAATGAAATCAGTTAAAACCTGCAGTGATAACCCAGATATGCCTTTGACTGACTCAGTAAACAAGGTGGCTAATGTGAAAATCAAATGGGAACAAGAAAGATTTTAGTGTCATCCAAATGCATCCTTACAGCTGAGTTTCTAGAATGATTAAGCATTGTCATTACCATGCAGATGGATGGAGACAGTGGGGGGCGATTTTAATGAGATGGCTAATTTGTACTTGATGGTAAAATGTGTAGTAAAGATGTTCTGAGAAATACATGTGAGTATTTTTATGAAGCATGGTATCTCCCGAAAAAAAATACATATGTAATAGAATCAAATATGTAGCCGACAAAATAGTGGGAAATAGCAGACTGCATTAAAGTAATTGTGCACATTCAATCAGCCATGGAGCAGACTTTAACACTTTGCATCTTTATGTTCTATATATAGTCAGTGGGTGGTAAGAAAAATTGCATCAAAAATGGGCTTACAATGCTTTGGATATTCTTTTTTTTTAAAGTAAATTAGTAAGATGGGTGGAAAGTGCTTTTAAAGGTTGACTTACCAGTACAGAATTTGTCAGGGAAATATTGACCAAAGTTTTATTTTTCTTTATGGAGAAAAAGGAAAATATTACTAGGGAAAAACCTGGATAAAGTGAAAGGCTTTGCTAATGACAAAGAGTTAGTCATAGACTGGGCATATTTAACAGATTCTTTTTCAAAAATGGGAAGTCCAAATCTACAAGAATATGTTAAATATTTACTGAATGTTTTTAGTGTACATGTCAATAAATTAGTTACACTGAGTAAACTCAGTGTTGGTGACCTTAAAACTACTTCTATTCACTTTTGTGTGATAATGATTCTTGTTGAGTTAGTGGTAACATTAAAAAATTATGTCACCTTTCAGGTCTTGTAAATTATTTCCCTGTTTGGTTAAGGGAACTGATCAAGAGCTCCTACAAAGCAATAATAAATTTTATAACAAACTGATAGGAAAAAATAAGCAATGAAGTACACATCCAGGCAATTCACAGAAAAATAAATGGGAAAGGTCAATCAGAAAAGGAAAAGATTATGTGAAAGGAATGCAAATTAGAGTATAGTGGGACATCAATCTCAGTTAAGTGGGGTTTTAAAAAAACTTAAAAAAACAAAACAAAACATGTCCTCCACAGCTGTCCTTATCAAAAAACATCCTACTTTCCTTAACTAGTTTTCATATACAATTGTTTTTTCACCCCTATTATTTCAAAATAGTTTTGATTAGTATTTTAACCCTTAGAATCCTTAACTACTAGTGAAAACTAAAAAGTAAGCAATTGTAGCCTGTCTGTTACACTAGCATTCTGTGAACTGACAAATTATGAATACATTTTACAGTTTCTTGAAGTATATATTCTACCTCATAGCAAATTTTTTTAATGTCATACAAAACATGTTTACTAATAAACCCAAATCTCTTTAGTTCCTCTATAAAATGAAACCAACACTGGTTAAAAACTATGTTCAGTAATTAATGTTTCAGGATTTTATCTTATTTTGAAATGATCTGGACAGTCAATGAATATCTGTCGTTTAGCTTATCTCAGCGTTACTGAAACTGAGTTCCTCTGCCAAGTTTGTGATTAACCTCTCACGCAATTGTTGATCCTTTCTTGTCTAACACCTGTTCTCCTCAAATTTGAGGAGAATCAAAGAAAAGCAAGGATTGAAACCAAGTAGTATTACTAAGCCAAACTTGGGTCCACTTGCCTGTGCACAGTAAAGTCAATTTACTGACACTGGGTTGTGGTGAAGGAAAGTGTGGCGTTTATTATAAGGCACCAGACAAGGAGTCTTGGAAGCTAGTGTGCAAAAAGCCTGAACTCCCGGATGGGTTTCAGCAAAGCATTTTTAAAGGCAAAGTGAGGGAGGGGAATCCGAAGGTATGGAATCAGCTCATGCACAATTCTGACTGGTTGATGGTAAGATAACAGGGGTTAGCATCATCAATTCTTAGGAGCCAGTAGGCCTGGGGGCTTCGTTCTCCTAGTCATCAAGTAGTTAACATCTTCAGTTTGGTGGTGGTTTTAGCATCTTTACAACTCAGGAATGTGCCTCAGAGAGGAGCTAAAGCAAAGGGTATGGGGGAGGAATCTGTCCTGAGAAGGCCCCTTAGGGTCCTAGTTCCTCCTTATGGGATATACATAATTATACATCTTCGAGTTCTTCTGCAGGAACTAAGGCTCCCACCCTGTGAAGGATGGTAACTATATGATAAGATCCCAGACTGGTCGGAACCTAAGAAATAATGATGTTGACCTTTTTTGACCCTCATGACTTTAATCAACTAAAGCTCAGGCTCTGTCAACCTTTGTCCCAGTTGTATTTTGAATTCATCACTCAAGCCCTGTCAGCGGTGGGAAGCTGGAGAGGGATTCCAGGAGGTGAGCTACCCAGCTGGAAGATGGCACAAGGAGCCGACATGGCGCAAAACAGCACCTTATTGCAGCACAAGCGGGTGGCGAGCGCGCTCAGGTGTACGCACTTGTCCTTTTATTACGCCAGCGCATGCGTGCTGTTCATAATGTTGACTCAAGCTACTAGCACATGCGTACATTTACTTCTTACCTCACACACGCAGGTTATTGTGAACTTTGATTTGGGTCCCACGACCTACTCACTTAAGGCTGCCGACAAGCCCCTTGATGAATATGCTTGTATCCTCAGCTTGAAACTTAACCCAGTTTTGGTTTTCAGGGAGACGTTGCTATAAGAAAGATCCCCAGTGTCCTCCTTACTTGCTGTAAATGATAAATTCTTCTTTCTCCTGATCTTTGGCTTGGTTGTGTCTTTTTGCTGGACACCCACCAAGAGGCAAACCCGGTTTTCAGTTAACACGGGGATGATAATGTAAAACTCGCTAGTTTATAATGGAACAGCTGTAGCCACATTGTGTTTCTGGCAGACGAAGTAAGTTAAATTTACCTGCTCAGATGGATTATATTTTTTCCTAGTGTTTGTGGAGAAAACTTTTAAGATTTTTCATTTACATAGTTTCCAAATAGATTTTATCTCTTTTTTTTTTCCCCACCTTCTGTTAAGAATTACTTCCCTGAAGTCTGCATTTCAGAGATGATCCTGTTTCTAGAGTAGACAGGGTAGAACGTTTACATCTCAAAAGCACAAAGAAAGAATGCAAGTTTCTCCCAGAACTTTTGTTTCCTAAATTTAGACTTTTTGCAGTATCTGTAAGCATTTTGAGATGAATTAGGGGGGATTTGGGGATTTGTGAAAAGGATAGGTAGACTTTTTCTCTTTCCTAAAGACTCAGTCTGTAAGACAGGTTTTACAAGCTGTCTTCAATTTGTAGAACAGTTGTTTTTAATTAATCAAAGAACTGGTTTGTAATGTGAATGCTGTCAAGGGCCTGAGTTAACCATCCCACTATATCTTCAGTTTGCTTGTTTACATCAGGGAGAAAATCTTTAGCTAGGATGGAGATCAAAAGATGCCTATGTTCTAGATTTAGAGCTGTTTGTCTTTGGAATATTTTTTATCCCCTCTGGGTACATAGTTTCATTTAGCTGAGGGGAAAAGTCCTAAAAAGAGAAAAAAAAAATCCTATCAGGCCCTGAATATCAGCTTCTAATCTGATTAACTTCTTACCATAGAGCTATTTATTTAAAAATAAATAAATGAAAATAAAAAAAACTTTCAAATGTCTTGCCAGGTTTCAGCCAGGTCAAAGAGAACAGTATTCCTGGCAGTACTGAGTGACCTCTTTGGACACAAGAAAAGATACTACTCCACCCAGATCGAGAGCTACTCCCCAAAATAGCCAAAAGACAATTTTCCTGACAGCTGGCAAAAGTCAGTCGTCCCTGATAAAGTTTATTTGTGTATCAGGACCTACAAGAAAGAGGCTGCCCCAAATCTAAACCTGCATCAGCCTGCCCTTATGGGAAGCACCTGTCAAGGAATCCTAGCATAATACTAATCACATCCTGTAACTCAACTTTAGCCTGTTTACTGTAACCTATTAAATAGAACCTTCTAGCCTAAAGGGAAATCCCCAGCCTCCTAGCCAATCACGTCCTCCCTCCCAGGAGCCTCTTCTAACAGTCTCGCTCCAGAGCGCGTAGGAGCGGCGTCCCCCTGCTGGGAGGCTCTGTGCTCCCCAAACCATGGGTGGTTTTCCTTTGAATAAAGGATGTCAAACTTATTATTAGAGTGTTTCGGTTTTGTCCTTGATAGACCCTAGCCACAGAGGGACTACAGCCCACATCTCTGCCCACATTTTGGGGACCTCAGCCTGACAATTGAGCTGCCTGCTTGCGCAAGAATCAACAACAGACATGCTGCAGACAGAAAGAAAGCCAAGCCCAGTTCTCAGGACATGGAACGAGACAAACTAAGAGGGAAATAGCCGTCCATGGGAGAGAAAAGGATAAAAAACCCGATAACAAACAACGTGAAGTTTCACCTTACCTGCTCCACTGGGCGCAGTAGAGATTTCGGAGGGTCGACTCAGGTAAGAATTCTCACCCTCAACCAGCTTCTGCCAGTTTTCTCAAGACCCAGACTGGAGGCTCCAGAGTGAGTGAGGTTTAGAGTAGAGTGTGTAACCCAGTATCTGCCAGAATTTGGCAAGGTTTTGCATTCATTTTGATTTTAGTTTCCTGTGGGCTGTTTAAGGGAATAACTATAGCAGTTTACTAGAAAATCCCTCGGCGTCTCACCAGTCCTGGGAGGGGCCCGTATGGTGGCCCTCCTTTGAGGGTAGATATGGGGGTGTTCAAGTTGATGTGGAAGAATTTGCACTCCTTTTGAGGACAGTGGGGTTTTTTTGTTTTTTGTTTTCCTCCCGTTGATTGCAAATAAGACGAGTTTCAGGGCCAGTGTTTCGATGTTGGACCCCTAGGAGGGTACTGTCGGGGAGACCCAGGTGTTGTTTTAGGTTTCTGACATTGCTGCAGTTGCAAGACCACCAACCTGGTGGACTTTTGTGTATGGTCTTGTAGTTTCTTTAGCGTGAAAAGCCAATTCAAATAGAGAATTAATAGACTGTGAGTACTCAGGTGAGGGAAGTAGAGGAGTCACATCCATTTTACAGCCTTGTTTTGGGTATATTTTATGTTTTTTTCATTAGCCTTTTGCAGTGAATCTTTCAGTGAAGCTATTTTGGAATCTTGACGTTTTTTTAAGTCTGTTGCCTAACGATTAAAATAGGTATCCCATTCTGTTGTTGGCTTTTTTTGTTTGTTTAGTTTGACTTGGCTTTCAAATGCACTTCTCAAATGAATAATCTCGTCTGATTGGAACAATGCCCGTAACAACTAATGGAATTGTAGATTGTCTTAATAAGTTCTCCACCATTTTTGTAGGTGTTTACAGCTTCTGGGACCACAGTTCTTAGACATAAACTAAGCAGGTGTGCCGGGAGGTGGTGCACTCAGTCCTTTGAATCTTGAAGATTCTGTACAGCTAACCCTTGGGTCTCTTGGAACTCAGTTAATAATTAAGAGGCATATGAGGTTGGGATGGGGCTTTTGTGGTGTTTTACAGTGTACCTCATTGCAAAGAAATTTTCTTAAGGTTAACCAATGAGCTACTGTTAATCTAACCCATTCTATGACCAGTTTCCTAGCACTGGAGTCTTAGGTGGTGCGAGCTCTATCAGCTTATAAATGCTTGACCTGTGTCTACCAGTTTTGCAGCTTTGGCTTCTGAGAGTCTCATTAGTAATAGACCTGTTATTCCTTTCATGAATTTCTTTGTAGTGGTGAATGCCCTTATGGCTTTTAACAGTTTAACTTGTACCTAGTAGATTTTGATCTGCTGTTGGTCAAAATAGTCCAAATTTCTTTTTCTGATATATTTCCCCAAGTTCCCCAGTGGTTTATGCTGTGGACTTAACCTCTAGGTTTTGAGAGTCTGCTAAAGGCCGACCTATGTTGCAGACTCCTAATATAACTACCCTGGAAATTTTCCAGGATCCCAGAACCTGGGAACTTTAACAACCTCTGGAACATTTCCAGGGCCCCAAAACCTTTCTGGGACATGGGTATATATAAGGGTGAAATTAACAATCAGTCACTTCTACTCAGATGGCAGCTAGGTATATCCAATCAGCCACCCTATGTCTTTTCCTTGGAACATTTAGTCTACTGACATTTAAAGTGATTATTTGTAACTATGAACTTACTGCTATTTTGTTACTAGTTTTCCAGTGGTTTTTGTAGTTCTTCTCTATTCTTTTCTTTTAGTTTCTTCCCTTATGGTTTGATAATTTTCTGTAGTGGTATGCTTGTGTTCCTTTCTCTCTTGTTTTTGTGTATCTATTATACGTTTTGAATTTATGGTTACCATGTGTTCATATATGTTGCCCTGTAACTATATCTACTTGTTTTAAACTGGTAGTCATTTAAGTTCAAACACATTCTAAAGACCTGCAATTTTTTTTTACTCTGCTTTCCTACATATTGTGTTTTTGATGTCATATATTACAACTTCATACTTATCCTTTAACTGTTTATCGTGGTTATAGTTAATTTTGTAATTTTTACCTTTTGATATTCATACTAGCTTATTTAAGTGGTTGATCCATAGTCTTTACAGTGTATTTGCCTTTACTTGTGGAATTTTTCCTTTCCAATACATTCTTCTTGATGTATCCTTTTCTTTTCTACTTAGAGAAGACCCTTTAACACTTCTTTTAGGTTTGGTTTAGTGTTGATGAAGTCTTAGTTTTTGCTTATCTGAGAAATTCTTTCTCTCTCCTTCCATTCTGAATAATAATCTTGCTGGGTAGAGTATCTTAGGTTGTAAGTTTTTCCCTTTCATAATTTTAAATTAGTTATGCCACTCCCTTCTGGCCTGCAAAGTCTGCGCAGAAAAATCAGCTGATAGCCTAATGGGGTCTTCCTTGTATGTGGCTCTTTGTTGTTCTCTTGCTGCCTTTATAATCTTTTATCTTTATTTATTTATTTATTTATTTTTTGAACTTTTGCCGTTTTAGTTATGAAGTGTCTTGGTGTGTGTCTCTTTGTGTACATCTTGTTTGGGACTCTGTGATTCCCATTCTTTTCTCAGGTTTAGAAAGTTTTTAACCAGAATTTAGTCAAATGTATTTAAATATATTTTCAACTCCTTTCTCTCTCCTCTTTCTGTGACCACTGTAATGCAAATGTTGGTATGCTTGATATTGTCTTTGAGATTCCTTTGTTCACATTAAAATTTTTTTTTTCTTTTTGCTGTTCTGATTGGATGATTTATATTATTCTGTCTTCTGGGTAATGACCCAGAAGTGTGTGTGTTATTTTGTATCATGCAGTCTGCTGTTAATTTCTTCTAGTGTATTTCTCATTTCAGTTATTCTTCCATTCTGACTGGTTGTTTTTTGCTTTCTAGTTCCTTGTTAACATTCTCACTGTGTTCATCTCTTCTTTTCCTCAGCTTAGTTAGCACTATTGTTACCAATGCTTTGAACTCTTTATCTTGTGAGTTACTTATTTCTGTTTCATTAGGTTTTTTTCTTTTTAAAGCATTTTTCTTTTTCTTTCATTTGAAACTACCTCCTCTGTTTTCTCATTTTGCTTAACTTTGTCTGACTATGAAATTAGATGAAATAGTTACCTATCCTGGTCCTGAAGGGGTGTCCCTGGGTAGGAGCCTCTCCATGCAGTCTGCATGTGCCCAGTGGCTCTGGGGGAGAGGGCGATCTGTTGTGAGTACAAGTCATGTCTTTCCCCAGGGAGTGCAGGAAGCTCAGTGTCCTCCTACTCTGCCATCTTGATCTCCTCCTCTCTGGCTTGCGTTTTATGTAACATTGCAGTATCAAAGTTAAACTCCATGGTGTGAAAATGAACTTACATAGGTTACCTAGGGGGTTGTCCTTGATCTTAGAAGGAAGATAATGAAATATTTAGAAATGAGTACTGTCATGTCAATGATTTACTTCTGAATATTTAGCTAAGAGAAAGAGAAGACAGATGGGTCAAAAATTAACAATTGATGAATCCTACTAAGGGGTGAGTGTCATTAAAATATCACTTTCACTACAACTTTTCTATAGACTTGACATTTTTGAAAGTGAAAAGATAGGGCAGATAGCAAAAACAACAAATAAAATACAGGATTTTATACATTCCTAAGAGTTGTAACTTCATTACACCTATCTATCCCTTTTGTTACCAAAGCCTTATCTTTTGTGAGGACTTTAATATAAGCAAAGACATTTATTGTAATTAAGAAATTTCACAAGACATTTTGAGAGCCATATTTTCACAACAATCATGAAATAGGAATCAACTCTTACAAACATAATATTCTCTCTCTTCACAATGGCCTTTACAGCTTCCCTCTCCCTTTCTCATCCTAACTTGAAAAGGTTACGGCTTCCTGCATGATTCCACTTAACTTTTAAACTGAATTTAGGAATATAGCCACTATTTTTCTAATGTTACAAAACAAAGTTATCCAATAATAATTTAATGTTCTATTGTAAACTTTAAATCATGTAAGTATTTTTCTATTAGGTGATTAATAACATTGATCAGTAAAAATTTAGATATTTATCATATGTTTTCAAAATATTTTCTGAATTTGTCTATGATGTTTTGAATTTGTTGATTCAGATAGTCTCAGAGTGTACATAGTCAAACTTATCATTATGTCAATGGGGACATAATGTCCCCATGGTTATAGGGGCTTTCTTAAGGAGCTTTTCCTATGTTCAGGTTATATATATTTTACCTTCCTATCTTGTAGTTTTGATAATATAGGGCTGAAAATAGATTTCAGCTGAGAATAGAGGATGACAGTTCCCAATCTACATTCAGAATAACACACTATTTCTTGGAGTGACAAAGTAGGAAATAACAAAGAAGAAATGGCTGAAACTTTGAACCATGACAGCTTTGAAAATGGCCCAATAGAGTTAAAGGTATAAGGAGAATGTTACGTTCAGGTGTACAGTGACAAGTCATTGCTTATATTGCTTTGAAGACAAGAAGAAGATTGGAAAAGTTTACTTTGTGGTTTTAGAACAGAAAAACTGTTTGGCACTATTCTTTTACTTACAATTGAGAGTAAGTAATACCCTTTTACTTTAATTGAGAGATTACACTGAGAATCCCTGATAGGATTCTACAGAAGTTTTACATGTTGGCTTATTTGGACCATTAACATAGTGAAAGTATTATCTTCCTTTCCTACAAACTCAAAGCCACAACTTTTTTTTTTTAAATTCTCTTCAGAGTGACATAATTCTTTAAAATGTTATACTTTTCAAAAAGGTAACAAAAGCACATGCTTTTCAGAAAGTACTCACTATCAGAGAACTGTAATCAAAGTCAACAATTAGGTACTGATTGGCATAGAAGGTTGGGTGCTAAAGTGATGCTTTCTTCTGTCAGAATCTTTTGATCACAGCTGCATTTTGCTATATTAAGCTTTCAGATTAGATAGCCATAAATAATAATATCCTTACTATGTCACAAAATCTATATTAATCTATTTAGACTACATGTAAGCTCATTTGGCACCTGCTAGAGCAGTGCTTTAAAAACTGTGGGTCACAGTCCAGTGGCTTCAACTCAGTGCCTGAGACTAGCATTTATTTCAGTAAAGCAGGACTGGATAGGATAGGACAGACCAGAGAACTACATGCATAATAAGTAGTAGGCATAAATGTTGTTTAGCAAATGAGTTTATGTATTTATGTGTGCAGGATTGCAATATAAAATGTCTTATTGTTACAGTTTAAAAAGTTGAAGCAATGATTCTTGCATATTCATGGGATAAATGGAGACCTACTCTCAGAAATTATATGACACAATAGCAAATTTTAGTGGAAAATTTTTTCCAGACATAGCAAAATTTAAGTTGTAAATTTTACTAAAATAAAAATTATTTTTAGATACTTTATTAATATTTTCTCATATTATATGGAAAATACATGCTTATAAAATTAGAAAGTAGAAAAAATTAAAAATCCAATTATGAGTCAAATTGAGTATCCTGTGTTCAAAAAATACTTGTATTTTACAGAAATCTATATTATTTAAATATTTTTCTATTAGGTGGTTAATAAACATTCATTAGTAAAAATTTAAATGTTTGTCTATCATATATTTTGCAAATATTTTCTGAAATTGTCTATAGTGTTTTGAATTTGTTGATTCTGATATTTTCAAAGTATATGCATCAAATTTATCATTACATCAGTGGGGTTAATCTCTTTCTTACAGGGGCTTTTTCTGTGTTTAGGATATATATTTGCTTGCTGAAGGCAAAGGCAATTCAGAATGGGTAGGGGAAAATCATGAGATAAATAGCAGCTGCAACCAGGCTACAGAAACAGAGACTGACTGTCATGACTGTTTCCTCTGTATTTTGTTATGAATATGGTTGTGTGTGTATCAAGTATCTGTTTTTCTTCCCTCTTATTCTCTTACCGGATAACATGAGATATATTGACTTTATATCATAGTATTAAGTATTGTTAATTTTACATCATAATATTTGTTATAGGATATCAAATAAGAGATGGAATATCTTCTGGGAAAGAGGTTAGTGTGTTGTTGGCTGTACACAAGATAGTATCAAGTTGATACCATGTTAGGGATGGACTTGTGATAGTTAATTCTATGTGTCAACTTGACTGAGCCATGAGGTGCCCAGACATTCGGTCAGGCATTATTCTGGGTTTGTCTGTGAGTTGGTTTCTAGATGAGACTAACATTTGAATGGGTAAGCTGAGGAAGAATGGATTGTCCTCCCTAATGTGGGTTTCAGAGCAGAAATAAAAGGCTAACCCTCCCGTAAGTCAGAGGAAGCGCCTCCTGCCTGACAGCTTTGAACTGGGGCTTTGGAACTTGAACTGAAATATCAGCTCTTCCATATTTCAAATGGAAATGTCAGGTCTTTCTGACAAAGAGAGTGAAAACCTGCTGGCATTCAGACTGGAGCTACACCATTGACTTTCCTGCTTCTCAGGTCTCCGAACTTGGACTGGAATTATACCTAGGATCTTGCGTTGCCAGCTTGCTGACTGCAGCTCTTGGGACTCGTCAGCCTCCATAATGCCTTATAATAGATCTCTTTCCCTTGATCTCTCTATATAGGCATGCTGTTGGATCTGTTTCTCTGGAGAACCTTAACTAGGTTTTCAATTAGATACACTTGGGTCATGTAATATTGTTCTGTGGGCTAGTGATATATATATACACACACACAAATATATTTATTTTGTATTTTATATATTATATATTTATATCTACATATGTATTCTATATATGTAGATGTACACATATATACATGTATTTTGACCCTTCATATTTTACAATTTCTGTTGATCTATCCTTGTTCCCTGATTCTTTCCTTAGCCATTACTATTATTTTCTCACCTCATCCAGTGACTTTATTTTACATAATGTATTTTTTTTTTTACTTTTTCCTAGTGGTTTTTATAGTCTTTTCATTCAGAGTTTCTATTTTTTAGTAATTTAGGACCATGTTTTCCTTTAAAGGAGACTATAGTAACTGTGTTCACAGATATAATGTCCTTGTCTCTGAATTTCAACATCTAGGTCTCACAGTGTTATCCTTTGTTGATTATTTCTTCTTTTCTCAATTAATTATGTTTTCTATTTCTTTGGCTATTGATTAATTTTAGACTGTGTCTTGGACATTGCAACTAAAATACGTATTTTCTAAACTGTAGATGATTTATGAACCTCTGATGATTATTTTTTAAATTTTATTTTCAAAGGCATATTACTTGGCTGCACTTGAACTATGAAACTGAGTTTCCCCTTTTAGCCATAACAGATCTGTTTGGAGTTTTCCCCATGCATGAGTAGTTCAGAGGTTAGCCAGGGATTTGGGCAGAGAGTGTACAAAGAATTCAAGAATCTCCCTCACTTTTCCTTCTGTGATTTTTCTTCTGTTATTCCCTTTGGGTAATAGGAGTTACCCTAAATCCTGTCCCATGATTCCTTATGCCAGTAGGATTGCAGGGTTTTTGTTAAATTTTATCCACATTGAATAATGAATGCAGGATGAGTCATAAGTAATTTTCCCCCATGTCATTCCTGTCTTCCATGTGTCAGCTACCATGGAATATCTGCTTGCTTCTGTCCCTCTTCAGTGCCTTCAGGAAATTGTTTTGCCCAGAGTTTGTAATTGTTATCTGCAGAAATGTTAGTCCACTGGGAGATTATTTGGCCATGCCAGGCACAGAACTCTATAATTTATAGGAAATTGAAGATTGTTCAAAACAAAAGAGCATAGACAGGACCTAAATCAAGAAAATGAAATCCATCTTATTTCTGTTGTTCACAATGTCTAAATCTACATCTGAGAGAAGTTTTTTTCCAACGTCTATTCTTTTGAATGTATTTTTAAATTTTACTACTAATTTTTACATTTCCCTAAATTAAGATTTGATCTATATTGTAAGAAGAGTTTGAGAGCAGGCCAAAGAGTCCTTTTATGGAACAGGAAAAAGCTGTCTAGAATTGAGGTGTTAGTGAAAGCTGTAATACACAATCTGCACAACTTTGAGCTTAAGAGGAGCTTTGCTTTTTGCATTACTAATAAAAGTCACTTAGCTGTAAAATCACTCTGCTGTTCATTGTAAGTTCACTTTATTGGCAACAGTTAGGCAAGAAAGAGATGTACACTATACACACTATCGTTCTACAAGAAATTATACGATCTTAAGCCATATTACTCATATTGCTTCATCTATGTTCTTGTCTGCCTGGGAACCAACATTTGATTTATGATTCTCATCATAATAATAATGAGTAATTATAGGAAAAACAGGTTATATTATAGTAATACTTTAAAAGTAATTTTATTAGTGCTACATAATCAGTAAGTACCAAATGTACTCACTCTGATGTTTGTTTTACATGCATTATTTTTAACTATCCTAAAACTTTGAAAATACAGTTGTATCAATTTATCAACTTTTCAGAGAAAGTCAAACCAAAACAAAAAACTAACAGTCACAAAAATTAAGTAGCCTGCTCAAACCACGTAGCTAATAAACTGAAATCTTGCTAAATCCAAGGCTATGGGATTCCAATAGCAGTTTCTCAGATTTCATTGCCAGTAGCTATGTTTTCCTTTTTTTTTTTTTTTTCTTTCTTTTAGTGGAACAAGGATGAAGGAGGGGCAAGAATGGAAAAAAAAACCAGATGAAAAAATTCAACGATTTATAAAATGTTGACAGATTATTTGGGTTTCTAAACTTCACAGTTTAAATTGTTAATCAAGAAAATACCCACATCTATTGTAATCAATAATCATAATTTTAATTCAGCTGTCTTGAATTGAGATGATGCATATTTTTATGCTCTGATTTTCTATCTTAATACAACATTTATAGATTTACAGTGGACAGCTTCAAGGACTGAATTTAAAATGAGGCGACTTTAGGATTTCATGAATTTAGAAGTTTGAGAATATAATCTTTAGCTCAACATGTTTTACCCTCATTGTTTTATGATAAAGCAGTAATATATTGGCTTTTTTTTTTTTTTTACAGTGTTTTAAATTCAGTTTTTTTCAACTTAATAATTTATCCAAAAATGAAGGTTTCATTTTGTTAAAGACAAAATTTGTCTTCTGGGACAGAATTTCCCATACAGGTCCTCTGGCTCTTTATCTAAGGATTACTGGGGATTATTTTCTCTCTATGACCGTTTATATGTCTCAGTTTTATAATGAAGCCTTTTAAATTTACTTAAGCAAAACAAACAAACAAAAATGTTCTGAAAGTACATTCACATAAATTATGCTCATTTAACATTGAACTGATTTGATCTATTTATTTTCCTGAAAAAAAAAAGATACTATTACAAAGTTGATATGAAAGTAACTTTTAATTAGGGAACATGGGCAGATAGATGGAGTGTCTTACTGAAAGTAAAGAAAATATGATAAACAGTTACATTACTCTAGAGGTTTATTATTATTTTTTCCTGTGCTGATACTTATGATACGTTGTTATGTTGATTAAGTCCAATGTGCAATGGTTATTTTATTATAAATTCCCTGAATTACAATGTTTAAAAAAGCATGTATTGATTCTCTATGATATACATGGCAAAGAAGTAATGTTGGAAGGGAGGAGATGAGAGGTCTGAAATAAAGTGAAATTGATCACCACAGGAAGAGAAGATACCCCAGGTAATTCACATATCAGCATGGCATTTCTTCAAAATTTTATTGCTTCAGTATTTTATGCACATAGAAATTAAGCCACTTTAGTATTCTAAACATAATAGGTATTTGGATAATTTATTTAAGAAAATGATATAAAAGATGTCAGATTTGAATGAAGATAAAATAGATTTTAATAGTTTAGCTTAAAATTAAGTACTACGTACAAAAAATATATTTAATATTTTATTTTATTGCATGGGGTGTTTACAATATAGCATCCCATCGTTATGCAAGCTTGTCATTTATCCATAATTCCCATTTTATTAAATTTAACCAGTAAGAAAAACTAAAGTAATTAAAAATAATAATTGTGAACTGTATATCATTAAAAGAAGATGAAAGCTAATTCATGAGGTCAGATACAGAAGACTAATACTATTACTATTACTAACAGTTGCTTCATATTATTTCCAAAACCTTAGCATAGTCCTGTTACTTTTCTGTTGCCTCCATTGTACACTGAAAACTAAGTTCTACACAAAGTGTTATTACCAGATTAAAAATATCTGTTCAAGCAGTTCATCTGAGCTTGATATCAGTTTATTTTCCTATCCTGCAAAGTATTTGGATATTGTGAATATTGATCTGACAATATTCACAATGCTGTTTTATTTCATGAGCATTTTTACTATAAAATGAGATATTCATTAAAGAAAAGTAAAAATACAGATCAAATTTATTACAGATTATACATGAAAATGATAGAAAAAAGAAAAAAAGAGAAAAACAATCACTTTTCTTTTTATGTTCCCATGTCCAGTGTAGACGATAGCAAATATATTGAATGTAGTGAAAAAACACCCAATAATTCTCACAGTTTAAAGGAGACTCTGGAAAAATACAGCCATTCTATCAGGGAAGAGATTTGTTGTAAACTCCACATCTTGAAGGCTTGTCTCATTTTGAAATTGTTAGTACAGAAAAAAAAAATGTGCCTTTTTTTAAAAGAATATCTGAATAGTTAACCTGCTTTGCAAAGTAATTTTTTATATTCTTGTTGTTGTCTTCAAACAAAATATGTTTGCATTATTGTGTGTGGGTGCAGGCACGCAAATGAGAGAAACTGATGGAAAATAAAAACATTGATAATCTAGCTGTAAAGCAATTCTTTAGGCTGAAAGAAAATCTGCTCTTAGGGACCAATTTCTTAATTAAGAGCTTTTATCAGTCTTCTAGTTCATGCTTTTGTTTGGAATTTCAGGAGATCTGTCAGTTTAAAAAAATGTTGTCCATTATTTATTATTAAGTTATTTTGCAACTAAGACTGAAATAGTGGAAGCATTGTGTATAAGGATGTCTTAACCTTTATTTGTGGGGAGGCAGCATTCAAATAGCCTAGAGAGAATAAATCCTTTTTATTTCCAGATTCTCCAGTCATGTTTTACATGTAATTTAGGATTTCTATACCTCCAGGTACTTCTAAAATCTTTCATTTTAGCTGTTGCCATAAGGAATAAAGTGCCTTGTAAACATTTTCCTAGATTCTTCTAAGAGACTACAAAATAGGAAACATTGGGTGTTGCTTATCCTGACATGCATTCATAGTGATAAAATAATTAAAAACATTAATACGATTATTTTAAAAAGATAAATGTCTTCTTACTTATGCCTCGAGAGGAAGCCTCTGTTGTATTACTTGTGTTGCAAGTATTTCAGTACAATAAACTTGACTCTAAATTCTTGCTTCAGGAAGTTTTAAAAAACTAACTAACAAGAGATTTCTCTGAAATTTGTGATTTAGAGACATGATGACCAGATTTACATAAACAACAAATAATGTCTTTCTTTAAGTCCGGGAGACTCCCTAGTTAATGCATTCTTCAAAATCACCATCTTTGCATAAGGAATTTTGTCACTATGAATACAACAGGGCCAGAACCAAATCAACTGTGTAGTGATCTAAATAACTGGTGATTAATTACACAGAGGATCAAAAATGAAAATCAGCATGTAATGATTCTTTCCTTTATAATTTATAAACACTGTCAAAAAGTTCCGTTACAGTTATTCTGTTGTGGTCTATCACCTCACCTTTTTGGAATAATTACATAACTTATTTGGTGGTAAATAGATATTTTTCTATTAAGCAGAACAATTTGGACTCTTTATTGTCTCCTGAAATTCACTTATTTAAATTCTTTCCTATGTAACTTCGAGAATATTCACTGTGTTCCAAGGGAAAGCTATAGAGAAATCTTAAGCAATTAATAATGAAATATTTGTGCCAACAACTAACTTCAGTCCAGCTCACAAACTTTGGTATGGAAATGACAGTCCTGTAGTTCACTCTACACGCTCATGTCCGTGATCTGAAGTGCCTGCAGTTTAAAGATGGTGACTCAGTGGAAATGTACTTACAGCGATGGACCACTGGGAAGGGAGGGGTAATTCCAGTGCCTCCCCTCTGTCTCTTTCCCTTCTAGGACTATCCCAGTGGTTCTTGTTACCTGAGACCAGATCCTCTGCTCCTCAAGCCAATAAGATTGGGGAGTTTCAGTTAGAATTTTAGTTATTCTGGGCATTGCAGGCTGGGAACTGCTGTTTGAATAACTGTCACCATTGTATTCCTCATGGAACTCCAATTCTCACTGAAAGTGTGAATGTTTACACATTAATAGTATTTCTGTGTATGGTATTTCTCTTGACACAGTCAGGCCAGTGTAAGCAAAATGTGATACAGGCAACACATGTCATCCCCACCTGGGGTACTTTTCATGCTCTCCTCCCTTCAGCTCTTGCTCCTCATTTCAGACACTTTCATGCTGCTTAGGTTCCTCTGTACTGATAACATAATATAATAATAAACTGATTTCTATAGATACTTCATCCCGCCCCACCCCCGACCACCCTCAGGAGTTCTTACATTTTAAAATAGAACCACAACAAGACAATGCTTTACTGAGAGGAACAACTTTCTAGAGGAGAAATGATGGGTGTGATTGAAAGGTACTTGGGTGGGTGGGTCACACAGCATCTTTGATTGTTTGCATGTATTTCGATTGCTCTTAATGCTGACTTTGTGAAACTCTCACAGTTTCATCTTTTTTTTTCCTGAATATTTAAACATTATTTTGGAAATTACATAGCAGAGTATTTTCAAATTTATATATCAAAAGTCAAGAAAAGAGACAAATCACAAATAAGGGACTCTGTCTTTATATTCTTGTGAAAAATAGACCTTGACAGAATTTACTAAAAATTACACAGTGAGAAAGTACTTACTAATGTAGCAGAAGTATGTGGATTAGTTTTGTTAAGAGTGCCATGTCCTAACCTTTTCTGGGGATATTAGAAGACTTAGTCATATAGGAAATGATAAAACATGGAATTAATAAACATTTTAAAAAGCTATATTATGACTACATAACTTAGACATAATATTTTCCCAGTCTTCTATCTGTCTCAGACTATAGCCTTTTAAGTTTTTTCCTGGAGATATTATTTTCTTATGCTACCAGGGAAAACTGTGACCAAATTTGCAGTTAATGAGAGTTGATAGAGTCAAATTTCCTGCTGCCATTATTTTAAATGCCCACCTTTTTATTAGCATTGGTGTAATGTTTAAAGTCTTTAAACTCAGATATAGATCATGTTAAGTTCTTAATAAAAATCAGTTTATAGAAACACAGGTTCATTCTTAATAACATTTTCTTTTTTCTTCTCTCTTTTCTTTTTCCTTTTATTCCTATTTATTTCCACAATGCCAGGATGTTAGTGGATTATTACCTACTGAATTGAATTGGAGATCAGCCATTGAATAAGTAGCAACTAGTTCAATGTATGAACTGAAAAAAATACTCTAATTTTAATGAATCAGTTCAAATTTTGATATTTATTTACTAAGAGGAAAGAACTATGAGGCAGTTTTGATTAGCATCAAATTTTTAATGATGATTTCAGATGAGAGTGGCAGTATGGTCTGCTGCATTATCTAATTTACTACTGTACTTTTTTTTGTATTGTTGCAAAGTAGGAAGAGAATCTTACAAATAAGTGCTTATAAAAGGAAGTTGTTAACTCTGCTTTGTATCTGGTGAACATTCTTCTAATTGATATAAAGTTTCAAAATGAACACTATGGTATTTTTTAAGCCTGATTTAGCAACACTATTTAATATTTGATTTCACATCTTAAATGAGTGTTCAATTTTTAGGGAGACAATGGGTATAATAGATAATTTAAGTGCTAACTAGTGAATAGAAAATATTTATAAATATGTCCTAGTATTTGAGAAGTTTAAAAATGTTATGAAAATAATCTTAGCTATCTTTTTCAGATATAAATTCAAAATTTCTAAATACATGATCAAGTTTTCAAGTCATGGCTAAGTTTCAGTTTTAACGCATCACTGCCTTTTATTTGCATTTTTAGAGAATTAACAGAGTCACTTTGGATTTCCAAATTTTGAGGTCTGAAATAATCATTTAAAAAATCAAGTTTGGGGGGTTAGTGTATAGCTCAGTGGTAGAGTGTGTGGTTAGCATGCTGAAGGTCCTGGGTTCAATCTCCAGTCCATTTAAAAAAAAAAGAACATTAAAAAAAAAAAATCAAGTGTCTACAGCCATGGCATATTGGAGATCTAATTTATAAAATATTTCTGAAAGCAACCTCAAGTCAGCCAATAAACATTGGTATGAACATGAAAAACCTGGAATTCACTAGCCATATCATTGTGAACTAGTTGATTGAGTCTACAATTTAAAATGTCTCAGTGAAAATGACAATCTGTGTGGCATTACATATTCAATTTTTAAATGATGCTGACATTTTTCATTGTTAATTCATGTCAGTGAGACCTATAGTAATACTGGAAAGTCTTGTAACAACAACTTTGTTATGAATAACAAACCCCATTGTTGCTTTTCCACACCATCATTTCTTAATGCCATCACTCTAGACCTGCTCTGCACAATATGACAGGTGCAAGACACATGGGGCTATTAAGTACTTGAATCGGGCTAGTCTGAATTGAGATCTGCTGTAAGTGCTTAATACACCATTTTTATAGCCTAGTGTTCAAAAAAATGTAAACTCTCTTACTATTAATTTTTGTGATGATTACATCTTAAACATTTTAAATAACTTTACTTAAAATACATTATTTTATTTTATCTGTTTATTTTTATTTTTATCAGTCTATTAGAAAATTTTGAAGACTTTGGGCAAGTATTCTGAAAAAAGATGAACTGCAGTGGCAAATAATTTTCTTTTCAATGATCTTCATTTGTGGGGTATGTTATTTATTTGTGTATTTTTTGTCAATACAGTTTAAATCAGTTACAGTATTATTGAAAGTACTGTTATTTATCACAACCTTCTAGTTTCATGAAAGTTTCATTTCTTTCTTGCTGCTTTCAACGTATTTCTTTAACCTTGATTTTTAGAATTTTGACTATGGTACGTCTTGGAGTGGATTTACTTGGGTTTATCTGTTTGGAATTTGCTCAGCTTCCTGAATCTGTATGTTTTAGTCGTTGGCCAAAATTAAGGAATTTTCAGCCGTTATTTCTTCTAGTACTTTTTCATCCCTGCCTCCTTTTTCCTCTCCTGGGTTTCCAACATCTAGAATATTAGATCTTTATTATAGTCCATTAGCTTGCCTGTTCAGTCTGTTTTCTCTGTTGTTCAGATAAGATAATTTCTGTTGTTCTCTCATCAAGTTCTTGGGCTTTGTTCATTTCATTCTCCTACTGATCCCAGTTAGTTGTTGGTTTTGTTTTGTTTTTGGTTATTGTATTTTCCAGTTCTAAAATTTTGATTCCTCTCGGTATCTTATATTTCTTTGCTGAGACTTGCCATGTTTTCATTTGTTTGAAGTCTGTTTGTAATTGCTGGTTGAATACATTTATGATAGCTGCTTTGAAACCCTTGTCAGGTAATTCTAACATCTGGGTCATTGGTGTTTGTTGATTGTCTTTCTCATTTAAGTGGTATATCCCTAGTTTCTGGTATGATGATTACTTTTTAAATATTTTTTATTTTTTTTTTAATTGAAGTGTAGTTGATTTATAATGTTGTGTTAGTTTCTGGTGTACAGTAAAATGATTCAGTTGTACATATATATATGTATATGTATATATATATATATTCACATATTCTTTTTCATGTTCTTGTCCATTATGGTTTATTACAAGATATTGAATATAGTTCCCTGTGCTATATTGTAGGACGTTGCTGTTTATTTTATATATATAGGAATTTGTATCTTGATGATTGATTTTGAATTAAGTCTTGGACATTTTAGGTATTTTGCTATGAGACTCTGGATCTTATTTACATCCTTTTCAGTGGACCTCTTCTGACCCTGTGCTGGCAGTGGAAGGGCAATCTTACCTTGTTACTCCCAGGTAGGGGTAAAAGTCCACGTTCTCCACCAGGACTCTCCACTGGCATGGAGTGGGAGTGGGAGTGGGTGTACTTGTTGCTGCCAGGAGGTGATAGGTACCCCAGCTTCTCAACTGGCTGCTTCTGGTGCCATCCGAGCAGGGGCAGGGCCTTGTCACCACAGATGGGGGTGAGCACCTAGGCTCCTCACTGTGCCTTTTCTGAAGAGGGTGCAGGAGCTGCAGTTATTTTCTGTGACATTTGGCTGCAGTAGAACAATTACTGTCCTGATGTTTTCTGTCTTGTGAGACAGCCCCTTTCCTGTCATTTAGCTAAAGAGAGCAGGCTTTTCTGGAGGCTCTTTTTTTTTTTAGATCTGCCCTTTATAGACTTTATGTGAGGAAGAAAAAAAGCACAGTAAACTCAGCTAAAAATTTAAATCCCTTATCAAAAACTAGGCTGCCATAATAAAAATTAAAAATACATTGGTAAAACATATATAGTAAAATAACACATGTATAATACAATAATAAAAATAATTGCTAAGGAAAATTAATGAACAACCCTAAAGATGAAGGTCAGTCACTACCCAACATGCTTTCTAGCCACAAGTGGCCCATCAGCATTGCCCAACCATCTTCATCAATTCAGAGAACTTTTAATGAGCACTTAACGTAGGCCAGGTCCTCTTCTAAGCACCAACTGTATAGGAACAAACACTGAATTATTAATATGTTAATCATCACAAAGTCAAAATACTGAGTAATGGGAAACATAAAAAGGGATCTAACCTGATACAGAAAATTATTTTCATGTCATAGACCCTCACAATGCAGAAATGATTCAGTTATGTGGAGAGGAAGTCAAAGAGCTCTGGGAAAAATAAAAGTAGTGGAAAGCATGGAGAAAAATTTCTATTGGGCACTGAAAAAGAAAGCCATGTATCTGTAATAATTAGCCCTGGGGAGGAGGTAAATTATTTGAGAGTAGGAATGAAAACAAGGTTAAAGTGTGTGAGATTGCATAAGCCTTTTTAAGACTCTAGACATCTTTTGTAAAGATACTAGACTTCCACTGGAATATTTTAATTGTGGTGACATGACTCCACAGTTAGAAGATATTTGTTGGCTATAGAGAGAATTGGAGGAGGCAGACCTGAAGGCGTGAGGCCTGTGAGGACATTATTACTGGTACACGGCTGAGAGATAAGGCGTCCTAGATTTGGGTGAGGTCGCTGGAGATGAATGACACCAGGTTTGGGCTTGAGCAACTAAGAGAGGTTGTGATACTGTTTACTGAAGTGAAGAACTAGAAGAAGACTGGGTTTTAAGGAAAAGTGAAAAGTTTAGCTTGCAGTTGAGGTGTATTTGAGAGAACTCAAGGAGAGTTCCCAGGTAACCAGTTTGCTCCTGAGGTATGGCACTCAGGAGAGGGGGTCAGCCAGAGGTATTGGGAATTGTCAGAATATTCTCGGTAACTAAAGCCCAGGGAGTGGAAGAGACTCTCAACATCAGTGAATTCAAGACTGTGTGGGAGCAAGGGCAGTGCCTGCTTTGTTCCTGCCTGTAACCGGACATCCTAGAAGAGTGTCTAGCACATCAAAAGTACATAATATAAATTTATGAATTTTCTAACAGAATAAATAAGATGCAAAAATGCATTGGCAACATAGGAATAAGAATAAGACACAAGAAAGCAGCTATTAAAAAGCCCCCAAAGTAAGTCTTGCTTTACTCCTCAAATTCTTTATAGTGACGTCAGAACGGTAATTCTAAAACCCAAGTTGCGCCATGCCCTTCTCCTGTTTCTGACACGGCAGTCACTCCTCAGGACTCTGTGAGTCTGTTTCTGCTTGTAGATAAATTCATTAGTGTCTTTTTTTTCTTTTAGATTCCACATATGAGCATATGATGATATCATACAGTATTTTGCTTTCTCTTTCTGGCTTACTTCACTTAGGATGACGATCTCCAGGTCCATCCATGTTGCTGCAAATGGTGTTATTTTATTCATTTTTGTTCAATAGGTTGCTTTTCTTGTAGCTCATATTAAGTTGCATACATGCCTGCTACAGCTGTCTGCTATTCATATGAGGTGTAAACTTTAGAATTATGCCAACTCACAGAGAAAGATGAGAATTACCAGGAAATAAAAATCCTCACCCTCATCAAGACTTGACTGACGTTTGCACTCCTCAGCTGATAGTTACTGATGCATGGGAGTAATTCCTTGGTGTGACATTTAAGGCAGGCCTCTCATCATCTCTCCTGTTTTGCTTCTGGGCTTCACCTCTCCCTTTCCAAGTTCCACTTTACCATGTATCACATTAAATGATTTTTAACACTGCTGTCTCCTGAGACATAAGAAGAGAAATAAAACTGAAGAGCTAATTGTCAGAATTAAACTTTTTAAGACTCACAGACATAGAAAACAAACTTATGGTTACCAGGGAGGAAAGGAGGTGGGAAGGAATAAACTGGGAGTTTGAGATTTGCAGATACTAACTACTATGTATAAAATAGATACACAACAAGTTTCCTCTGTGTAGCACAGGGAACTATACTCAATATCTTGTAGAAATCTATAATGAAAAAAGAATACGTATACGTGTATGTATGACTGAAACATTATGCTGTACACCAGAAATTGACACAACATTGTAAACCGACTA
Source organism: Camelus ferus (assembly GCF_009834535.1). Lineage (NCBI taxonomy): Eukaryota > Metazoa > Chordata > Mammalia > Artiodactyla > Camelidae > Camelus > Camelus ferus. The sequence goes on from NC_045701.1 coordinate 50,097,661, forward strand.
CGGGTCAATAAAATAAATACATAAAAAATAAATTAAAAAAATAGAACTTTTTAAATGGAAGAAACATAACAAAAAGATTGTCTTTACAATTATTTTTCTAAGATATTCCCAATATAATTAATACACATAAGAAACTAGTTCTCCCTTAATTGAGATGGACAGGAGGAACACACTATATGCTTTACTTTCAGTTCTCTTGCTGTAGATAGATACACTGAGGGAATATTTGAGAATCTGGTCAATTTAAAAATTTACCTCTAAAAATGGATTATTTTACACACACAGCTTCTATTTTCCTTATTTCAATGGCAAAAACTACAGAGTATGTGGCATTTCTCACAAAGCATAAATATACTTAGCACTTTGCTCCATTAATGGTTGGTATAAAGTAAAATGATGGTATTGCACTGCTAATAGCTGTAATGGGAGGGATTACCTCCCAGGTCCTCAGTATAGTCATCTGTTAAAAGATTGCATGTCAGTATCAATAGCTCCTTGTTTTTCTTTTCATAAAGATATCGAGGGCCATTTAATTTAAAAAATTACCTCGTTTGGTTCAATTTATTGGGCCTCCCTCTCTACTCGTATTTCTTCCTGAGATCAGTTCTGAGCTTGCATAGCCTGTTTTATGTGACCGTCAGAACCTTTACTCTGAGCTAAAAATGAACGTCAAAGATTTGGCCTAAAGCTATCGTGAATCCATTTCCAAGGGGTAGCTATTATTTCCGAAGCTCTATTTCTATTTTTTTCTTAAAAAAAAAAAAAAATCCCCAGAACATAACTTGCTGAACAGAGAGATGTCAGTGTAAGACCAGCATCCCTGTGTCTGTGCGCCACGTAGGGCTGTCCTCTCTGGAATACCATAGATTGCTTATTTGTAGGAACTTCTTTTTTCCCCCCTCACTTACAATGAGAGTTCTGAACTTTTTGTTTGAACCAATTATGAGGAACTACTATACAAAGCTTTGAATCAACAACCTTGATATTTGACTAAGCAATGTTGAATGATGATTCTATTAGTAGTCTAAAAGTCTTTAAACACATGTACGGATGACTTCTAAGTGGCATCATTTAATCAGTACATTGGAAAAAAGCCAAAAGGAGAAGTTTAGTATAGAATGTAGGAATGCTTGATTCTATTTGACTTAGCATGTTTTGGAAGAAGCCCATAGGTTTTGGTCATAGGTGAAATCAAGCAATAAAATAATAAAAACTCTAATGTAAGTCTGTTAAAAATTTTTCGTTATCATCTTCATCACCAACATCATTAGGACTGAAAGTATTGGAACACTAAATTGTGCACTAATTAGAACAGTATGGCTATGTAGTAATTAAGAGCACGGTAGCTGGAACCTGAGTGTTTACATATGGATTCCAACTTCTTCACTTACTGTGTGATCTCAGGTAAGTTACAAAACCTCCTGGCATCTCATTTTCTCTACCAGAGAATTGGGAGTAATAAATAATATCTGCCAATTAGATTTTTATGAGAGAAAAAAATTAATATAGGTGAATAATGTGGTATAGTTTATGGCATATAATTAACACTCTATAAATGTTTATTATTGTTATTGTCAGTGTGGTTTTTTTCTTATTTTTTCTTTTTTTTTTAACATTTTTAAACTTTTTTTATTGATTTATAATCATTTTACAATGTTGTGTCGAATTCCAGTGTAGAGCACAATTTTTCAGTTATACATGAACATATATATATATATATATATATATATATATATATATTCATTGTCACATTTTTTTCTCTGTGAGCTACCATAAAATCTTGTATATATTTCCCTGTGCTATATGCAGTATAATCTTGTTTATCTATTCTACGATTTTGAAATCCCAGTCTGTCTCTTCCCACCCCCCGCCCCCTTGGCAACCACAAATTTATATTCTATGCCTGTGAGTCTATTTCTGTTTTGTATTTACGCTTTTGTTTTGTTTTGTTTTGTTTTGTTTAGATTCCACATATGAGCGATCTCATATGGTATTTTTCTTTCTCTTTCTGGCTTACTTCACTTAGAATGACATTCTCCAGGAGCATCCATGTTGCTGCAAATGGCGTTATGTTGTCGGTTTTTATGGCTGAGTAGTATTCCATTGTATAAATATACCACAACTTCTTTATCCAGTCATCTGTTGATGGACATTTAGGCTGTTTCCATGTCTTGGCTATTGTAAATGTGCTCCTATGAACACTGGGGTGCAGGTGTCATCCTGAAGTAGGGTTCCTTCTGAATATATGCCCAGGAGCAGGATTCCTGGGTCATATGGTAAGTCTATTCCTAGTATTTGTGGGATCTCCATACTGTTTTCCCCAGTGGCTGCACCAAACTGCATTCCCACCAGCAGTGAAGGAAGGTTCCCTTTTCTCCACAGCCTCTCCAGCACTTGTCATTTGTGGATTTTTGAATGATGGCCATTCTGACTGGCATGAGGTGATACCTCATTGTAGTTTTGATTTGCATTTCTCTGATAATTAGTGGTGTTGGGCATTTTCTCATGTGCCTATTTATCATTTGTATGTCTTCCTTGGAGAATTGCTTGTTTATTGTTATTGTCAGTGTGTTATTTTATTTTTCTTATTTTTTTTTTTGATCAACAGAATTTGTCAACTTTAAGTCTTAATATCTAGAAACTGCTAGGTTCTGAGAGATCACCCTACTTACAAACTAACTTGTCAGTCTGTTACTGTTTCATGTATCTTGGCAAAAGAGATGACACTCCTTTGTTAGGTACAAAGAATTTGATTACTTGTGGGAAAAGCAGTTTCCAGAGTTTGATGTTCATTTGCTTTTGGTTCACCATGATCCCCAAATCCCACTGGAAGGCAACACAAAGGGACCCTGACAGATTTGAATTGCATGATAATTGTGGAATCATGAACTTGAGGCTTCACTAATTTTATGGTTAGTAGAAGCAAGCCTGCTCTTTAAACAAGGTAAGCGTTATCTCATCTCTCAAGGTTTCTTGCTGCAGGCACAGCCATGAGAAATGGCCGGGGTAAAGAGTGGTCAGAGCCCTGAATTTTTGGCATACTCAGCAATGCCTTGTCGGGATACTCAAGGTCCATGGGGGATTTTCTGTCCTGACAGAGTTCACAATATTTTGTTCCACGTTTAACATCTTTGGCACTATGATGTCCATTGGGCCCATGTTCTACAGATAAAGGAGAATGCTTATCTAATGTTTCCTTGGATTTGTATATTGATGTCCTAGCTCTGTGACAATAGTTTAATCTTCTTGGAATGATTTTCACTTTTTTTTGTATCTCATTTTTACTTTAATTTTTATCTTAGTTTTATTTTCTTTCTGTTAATTGTTCCTTCTCATCCTGCAAGAGTACATGGGAATTTCTCTATTCTTGTTTTTTTAGAATTAATATTTTTCATTTCTTTGTTTCTTCTAATTATAGCTAAATATGTTAAATCTAAGTGTAGAAAATAAAATGTCCTTCAGTTTTATTTCTCTACTATTATGAATTCTCCTCTGTTTATTAATATTTTGGGGATAATTTTGACCAATTATACGTCTTTAGTCAGCTTCTTAGGTCACCCTGGGTAACACTGAATGGACAAAAATACTACTTTCTTGAAATACTTCTAACTATTCCCCTAAGCCTCTCTTATCTTTCTTTAAAAATATGATCTGAAATCTGTCTTTATCCATGAGGCTTTCCTTATCTGAGCTTTCCAGGATACATTTATCTCTCCTGTATTTTACTTTCTAACATTATATTACATAAAAACTATATTTTTGTTTTTCTCCTTGAATATAAGGAAACTATAAGAGAATGTAATACTGGGACTATTATCTTGTCCAGAAGTAATTTGTGTCTGTGTATAGAAGCTGTGTCCTTACAAAAATGGTAAATACACTAGAAAAAGCAGTTCAATTGACCAAAATGAATTAAACATCAAAATAAACCTGTGAAATTATTACTTTGAAGCCCTGCTTTTATTTTATTTCTCTATTTTGCAGTAGATGGATAGAAATTTTCTAAATAACACTAACATAATTTCAATTAAAGTTGAGATTTCTTTTTCTAGAAATGATTTCAATTTCTTGATAAAAAAATGCCCATAATCATTTTACCCTGAGAAATGGTCTATAGAACCAGCAGAAATAACTATTTTTTTCCTGTTAATTATAATTATATGGCTATCTTGGAAACTAAATCGGGAAATGTTCTTTGTTCTCATATTTTAGCATAACAAATGTTTCAGAATCTAGATATCATAGTGTCTGATCATGGATTGGAATAAGTTATCTCACCTTGGCTATGTCTATAATTCAAAGTAGAGTGGAAAATGGTATTAATTACTTTGTGAGGTTTTAAAGTCTTTGCTCTTGGAATTCACCATCCACAGCCAGAAGGGTATTCTAAAGATTTATTTTGACCTGCAATAATCTGATTCATTTGGCTCATTTTTAATTTAAATTAAAAATGTAGATTTAACCACTGTGATAGTACCTGTTCTGCTTTTTATCTTAACATACCCACATCTGTTAATTACTCAAACCTCGAGTCCAACTATCTGTATTGTTTAAAGTTCTGATAAACTGACCACTCCCTCTTTAAGCTTTTGTTACTCATAAACTTCATTTACCTTTCTCTTCTCTAAAAATTTTGTACTTAATTATATGCTGGCTGTGTCTTGTGTGATTTGCAAATAATTGCATATGGTAGGCTTTGCTTTTTGAAAAATTTTAGCCTAACTGAGTAGGTAGTGTTTCTTAATTCATCCACATTACCCACCTCAACAAACATGATAGTAAAATATCTGTAGAACAAGTGATATTTCACTTTAGGGAGAGATCTGACTTGTGATTTTGAGGAATAAGCAATTTTTAAAAATTTGTTTTTCCTGTTGCTTTAAAAACTTAGATGGAAATGTTAACAGTTGAGATGGTAAAACTGGAAAAGAGAAAGAAAAATGTACAATTTACATTCTGTGCTGGCAGAAAGCCTCCAGGATGTTGTTGAGAAATTTAATGACTAAATTTAATTTAATGTAGGTGAGATTATTCTAATTATATGATATTTCAAAATGTAGAATAGATAAACAAGATTGTACTGTGTAGCACTGGGAAATATATACAGGATCTTGTGGTGGCTCACAGCAGAAGAGAATGTGACAATGTATGTATGTTCAGGTATAACTGAAAAATTGTGCTCTACACTGGAATTTGACACAACATTGTAAAATGACTATAACTCAATAAAAAAAAGTTTATATATTAAGAAAAGAAAAGAAAAATCATGATTTTGGAGGGGGAAAGTGCTAAATAAAAACACTGAGATAATTGAAAATTGATCAGAGAGCATTAACTTTTTTACAGAGTCCCTGATGCTACCACATTTTTCCCAAGGATAGTAGAGATGGCTATAGTTTACTTATTACTAGATACCGTCCTTTTCTTGGCCATTTTGGAAGACTAAATGTCCTAGCGTCCCTTGAAAATAGAAGGGTGTTGTCACTAATTTAAGTAAAGCACTGTGAGTGGAAATGTAGTGCGTCATTTCCATAACAAGGCACTAAATCCTTTGTGCTAACTGGCGGCTCTCTCCCTGACATTGCAAACTTGGAGGCCTTGTGATGAGATGGCAAGAACTGAAAATGGGGGAAACTTGGATCGCAGAATCACCAGACTGAGGAGAACCTGCCCGATTTCCTCCTGCCAGCCCAGATTAAATTGAGCATAAGTGCATAATGGGCTTCTTTTGTGTAAAGCTACTGAGCATTTAAGATTTGTAGGTAAGGCAACTAGTAATTAGTCACCCACTTGGCAAGTTCATAGCAGAAATCTAAATACCTTTCGATTTTAGGTTTGGGAAAATAAATATTCCATGACGATTCTAGTCAAATAAAATCTCCCAACATTTAAGATGGTTATATGAAAGAACATCAACGTTCATGTTATATTTTTACTAGTGAATGCTCTCTTTTTTTGAATAGTTATTGAAAACTTCCAAATTTTAGAAACATTTCACTAAGTTGGTTAACCTGAAGCTACATCCCACTAGCTGTAAAGAAACTTTCATTCTACCACACATGTCATTATTTATGAAGCCATATATTCAATTGTAAAGGAAAAACTAAAATTAGTTTCTAATGTTTCATTTTTATTGTCTCTCTAAAATGCTTTTATTTATTTATTTAATGGAGGTCCTGGGAATTGCTAAGCAGGCATTCTATCACTGAGCCATACTCACCCCCCCTAAAATGCTTTTAAATACTGACTCTTGTAATAAGTGCAAGCTTCAAAACGAATGCAACCTTTTTAGCAGTCCTGCTGACAAAGGACTAACCTAAAAGAATGAAAGACTTCATCAACAACTACATAGATTCTTTTTATAGAAATAGGTATCATATGTATCTATGCATTATATTTTGCATTATCATATATTAAAATTTTGTATATATTAGATAGTCTATTAGAGAATAACGCATTTTTTTCCTCCTGAAGATGCTTTTGCCGAGTCGTCAGACCTCTTCCTAATTCCACAGGACACTGACAGTGTTGATTATATTTTCCTTTCTTCCACCCAGACAGCTGGAAAGTTCTCTCTTGCTCTTTTTTTTTTTTTTTGATAACACTCTACCCTTTCTTCAGAACCTAACTTAAATGTCAGCATCTCTGTAAAGCCTCCTTGTTATCTCCATCCTTGCTAGGGGCTCTTTCTTCCCTCAGCATTAATTTAACAAAGGGTCGTTGAACTCCCACCAAGCACTAGGTAGGTTGCTGAGGATGAGGCAGTGAACTAGAAGGCACAGAGCCCTGCCTCTAGTGGAGTGACATGGAGGGCAAGGAGATACACAGACTACTGAATAAGTATTCCAGATGGCGGTAAGTGCTATGAAGAAAGAAAAACCAGAGAAAAGTCAGCTGTGGAGCATGTCAAGATGGAGGGAAGGGGAAGTTAACGTCTCAATGAAATTGATCATGGATGTAAATGACGTAGGATACCAGCCATTTGCGTATTTGAGAAAAAGGACCCCAAACAGAGATAAAGATCAAAGGCAGGGCATGCGTGGTATGTTTAAGAGCACCAAAGAGGCTGTTCAGTATTTAATATTAATATTTATTAATGTTATATGGGATTCATATCTATGGTTTCTGAAACAGTAGATTGTTATTATTTATTATTTTAATCAATTAATAGCTGCAATTCTGTGTCCCATTTTTTTTCCCCTGGGAGTGATGCAATAAAAGCCAAATGTCATCCTACACACATGCTTCTGGATTGTAAGTGGAGAATACCAAATTAAATAAAGATAAGAAATATGGATGATGTTAAGGGAGGAGAGAGAAGTAGTTCCCTCCATCCCTTTCTTGGGATTTTTTTGGAGAATTTCCTTGTAAATGTAGTAGGACATAGGTCCTGATCCTAAACCTTTGGAATACAAACTAATCTCTCCAGGAGAAAGATAAGACCTGTGTACAGCCCAGAGGGTATCTCCATGGTCCTGGGTTTTACTCTCTTGAAATGAAACACATACTTCCAGAGAAATAAATCTGGCTGTAGTTCTCACAAAGTAATCAGTGGTTATTTTAAAAAATAACCTTCCTGAGACATATTTTACATGTCACAGAATATATCCATTTCAAAAGAGCACTTCAATAATTTTTAAGTAAATGTACCAAGTTGCTTAACCATCAGCAGTAATCAGGTTGAGAACATTTTCATTGCCCTAGTGAGACCTTTTTTGAACATTTACTGTTAATCCCCTTTCCTTCCTTCCCTCCTTCAACCACTAATTTACTTTCTGTCTCTAGATTGGCCTTTTCTGGGCTTCATGCAAATGAGATTATATAATCTATGGTCTTTTGTCTTTGGATTATTTCACTGAGAGTAATGTTTCTGAGGCTCATCTGTGTCATTGCATGTATCTGTAGTTCATTACGTTTTTGCTAAAGCAGTGTTCCATTGTTCTATTTTATCTGTGCACTCACCACTTGATGAACATTTAGGTTGTTTCCAATTGGGGGCTATTATGAATAATGATAGAACATTGTGTGCGAGGCTTTGTGTGGATATATGTTTTCATTTCTTCTGGATAGATTAATAAAAGATAGACTTGCTGGGTCCTATGGTAATTCTATGTTTGTTTAATCTCTGAAGTATCTGCTAGGCTGTTTTCCAAAGTGGCTGCATCATATTACATTCGTATCAGTAACATGAGAAGATTCCTTTTATCCCACATCATCACCAACGGTCACCATTTCTGTTGGTTATTTTCTGTCATTTTTATTATAGCCATTATAATGGCTGTAATACATTATTATAGTGAGTATAATAAAATGGTGTATTACTGTGGTTTTTATTTGCGTTGCCCTAATGACTAGTGATCTTGGGAATCTTTTCATGTGCTTATTAGTCATTCATATATCTTCTAGAGTTAAATGTTTATTCAAATCTTTTTTCAGTTTCTTAAATAGGATTGTTTTGCCGTCTTCTTATGGTTTAAATACCTTCTTTGTATATTCTAAATACAGCCCTTTTTCAATCTTTTGTGGGTTTTCTGCTCTGAAGCTTGTCTTTTCATTTGCTCTTGGTGCCTTTTGAAGAACAAAAGTTTTGAATTTTGATGAAGTTCAGTTTACCAGTCTTTTTTTTCACAGACCATGCTTCTCATGTTGTATCTATGAATTTTTTGCTTAACCCAGAATCTGTTTTCTTAAAAAATGTTATTACTTTAACTTTTACATTTAAGTTACGATCAATTTTGAGTTAATTTTTACACATGCTGTGAGATAAGGGTCTAAGTTCACATTTTCTCATGTGAATATCCAATTGTTCCACTATCATTTGTTGAAAAGACTCTACTTTCCCCCAATAAATTGCCTTAGAACCTCTGTCCAAAACTGACTGACCACAAATTTGAGGATTCATTTATGGACTCTCAATTTTGTTAATTTATGTCTATCTTATGCCAGTAACATACCGTCTTATAACCATAGATTTATATTAAGTTTTGAAATTGAGAAACAAAAGGCTGCCAACTTTGATTCCTTTTCAAAGTTGATTTAGCTATGTGAGGTCTTGTGCCATTGCACATAAATTTTAGGATCTATACTTAAAAAAAAAAGGCTGCTGAAATTTGGTAAGGATTGCATTGAACCTGTGGGTCAATTTTGGTAGAATTGTCATCTTGACAATACTGAATCTTCAAATCCACGAAAGTGGGATGTATCCCCGTTTCTTTAGATCTTCTTTAATTCTCATTAATGTTCTGTAATTTTTAGTGTACATATCCTGTGCTTCTTTAGTTAAACTTATTCCTAAGATTTTATTCTTGTTAATACTATTGTGAAAGGAATTGTATTCTTTATTTCATTTATGAATCATTTATTTGTCATACAGAAAACAATTTTTGTATGTTGATCTTTTATCAGACATTATTGTAATTGATTGTTCTAATAATTGTCTTTTGTGAATTTCTTAGGTTCTTCTATATTCTGTATCGTATTGTCTACAAATAAGGCCAGTTTTACTTCCTTCTTTCCAATCCAATATCTTTTAGTTTTTTCTTGCATGATTGCACTGGTTGTTCTTTAGTATAATGTTGAAAGTAATGGCAAGAGCAGGTAACCTTGTCTTATTCTCAATTTTAAAGGGAAGGCCTTCAGTCTTTCATCAAGTGTGATGTTTTCTGAGGATTTTCGATAGACGTCTTTATGAAGGTGAAAAGTTCCCATCTATTCCAAGTTCGTTGAGAGTTTTTAAAATAATCAAGGATGTTGGATTTTGGCAAATGCTTTGTTTGTGTGCATTGATACCATCATGTGATTTTTTTTCTTTGTTCCACTAAAATGGGTTTCTTATATTAATTGATTTTTGAAAGTTAAATTAATCTTCCATTCTTGGGATAAATCTCACTTGGCCATGGTATATAATTGTTTTTATGTGTTAGATTCAATTTGTGATATTCTATTGAGGATGTCTACTTTTGCATCTATATTCAGGAGGTATATTGCTCTGTAGTTTGTGTTTGTGTATGGGTGGGTGATGTTCTTTCTGGCTGGCTTTGGTATTCGGGTGAAACTGGCCTCACAGAATAGATACGAAGCATTTCTTCCCTTCTCTATTTTCTGGAAGAGTTTTTGAGACATTGGCATTATTTAATTTTAGACATTTGCTGAATGCATGAGTGAATGCATCTGGGCCTGTACTTTCCGGAAAGATGTTTAATTTCTAATTCGATTTCTTTACTTGTTATAGGTATGTTTTGGTTTAATCAGTTGTATTTTTACTGCCAGATTGGACATTTAGCCCAGGCTCTAAGAATCAGGCAAATTTGCTCTGAAAGCCCTCAACACACAGAAACATATTTCTGGTCACATGACCATCATAGAGGCTGTGTGGAATTAGTAAAGGGGAGACTGTTAAGAGGTGACATCATAAGAGGTTAGTGATGAACTTGGAAGCCATTTTATGGACTTTGGCTTTTACTCTGAATAAAACAGATAAGCACTGAAGGGTTTAAAGCAAAGATGTGACATGATCAGATTTAGCCCTTACAGTTTATATATAGTTCACACACATGTAATTTAAAATACATACATTCAATTATCTGTTGCTAAAGTATATAAACTTGAAGTTTTAAACCATGATTATAATGAAACATTTAGATTGCCAAAATATTTGCCAAGTGCATTGCTTACCATCCATTAATGGATTCCTATGCTGTCCTTCCAAGTCCTTTTTCCTTCTAGTAGAAGTGTACCTTAAGTCATTTATCTGCTAAAATCTCTAAATGATAAAACTGTCAGTCTTTATGATTGAGTTCTAAGCCTGGTTCAAACTCTGTCTGCCCTCCAGATAAGCTAGAGAAGATTAGGATTTCCACAAATGCTGTCAAGGAAATTCTTTGGATTCAACATCTAACCTTGTGTTAGTGATTCATAAATATGAGTTTGACATTCTCTCCCTTTAGTGAATCAGTGGCACACTACAGCAGTCACTGGATTACCCACTTAGTTACCATTTCCTGCCTCTCTCCCAACTGCCTAAGATATTACACAAGCCAGTATATCCCTGTCCACCACTGTCACTTACCAGTTTACTAGCGGTGGCAGTTAACAATTGCACTTACATGTCATGCCAGAAGCTACTCATACGCCACGTTCTACAAGTGTTGGGTTCTTCATTGACAGCCAGCTAGTATGTGATCAATGTCAAAAATCCCATCTCAGAATCCGCTTTAAAGCTCTACTCCTGGTGCTGGCTTTTTAAAATTTGCTTACGTGATAATAGATTCTAGATAAAAGAATTGTGGACAGAAGTTTTACCTGTGAATACTTCGAGGCTATGACCTGTAAAGAAGTAAGGATGGCACAATTAATCAGAGAGGGAAGCGGGACCTGCAGTGCCTCATTTTTCACTAAAAATAAATCAAGTATGGATAGTCAGGAAGGCAGGCATCTCAATAAAAAGTCATGCTCCCTTGTTCAGTTTCTGGATCCTACCGCACTGATTATATTAGATTCAGAGGCACAACAGTGTCCACAAGGAATTGCTCAGTCCACAGAGAATTAGCTCACCCACGTTTCCACCTCTTCCCAGGGGTGGCTAAAGGTTGCTGAGTGACTGACTGATGAATGTAAAGGCATACCCTCTTTGCTTCAATTTGGAGCAGCTCTGTCATCTCAGCTCCAAAGCTCTACATATGATTGGGTGAAGCCTCAGTCACAATGACATTGCAGGGCAGTTTTTCCTGCTGCCCAATCTTGCTGCTGCTGCTTTTTTTTTTTCTTTTTACATTTTTCTACTTTTTTTTTTTTTTGTATCTACAAAGAACACTCCACAATAAACCATCTGCATACAGTTCTTCGCTACCTAATCTGTGCCAAGTGAACATGACCTAAAATAGCTGGCATACTCCAATAGAACCCACCCTGGGGGAATCACCCTGAACAACTTCGAGGCAAAAGACAAAACAACAGTCCTCATCTTTGAATTTCAGAAAGTCTCCAGCACTGAGTTTCTTTAGTACACTTGACACCCCCTCACTAGTTTTGTTTACATTTATCTCTCTCTTTTTTCTACTTTAACAAGTTGAATTTCCTTCTTGCCTCTAGGGTCAAACTTCATTTCTTTGTTGCTTTAAAACCTCATTTGTAAATTAGTGCAAACTTCCAGTTACAAAATAAATGGGTCACGAGGATGAATTGTACAGGGTGGGGAGTATAATTAGTAACAATCTAGCATCTTTGGTGACAAATAGTAACTAGACATATCGTGGGGATATTTTGTAATGTATAGAACTATCGGATCACGATGTTATATACTGAGAACTAACACGGTATTCTAGGTTAACTGTACTTTAACAAACAAGCAAGCAAACTCTGAGAAAAAGAGATTTGTGGTTACCAGAGACAGGGATGGAGAGAGGAGGACTTGGATGAAAGTGGTCAAAAGATATAAACTTCCAGTTATGGGATAAATAAGTACTAAGGATGTAATGTGTAACATGATTAATATAATTAACACTGCTGTATTTTAGATAAGAAAGTGGTTAAGAAGGTAAATCCTCAGAGTTCTTATGACAAGGTAAAACTTGTTTCTTTTTCTTTTATTTTGTATCCTTCTGAGAGGCTGAATGCTTACTAAACTTATTGTGGTAATCATTGAATGATGTATGGAAGTCAAATAATTATGCTGTACACCTTAAACTTACACAGTGCTGTATGTTGATGATGTCAGCAAAACTGGAAGGAAAAAGCATGCTGAAAAATAAAATGTAGTGTATAGCAAGAAAATCAAGGAAAGAAACCTTTAATTTTCTATCCTTTTTGTTGTAGCATTATATACTTCGGGAGTTATTCACTTTGATGCTTTAGATTCTGAATATTAAGCAGAACAATTATGGTTGTAATTGAGATCTGTGTCTGAAAGATGATGTAACAGTAAGTCTTCCTGAGAACTAGTTACCAAGTAGTGGATGTCGTAAAGTGCACTTAGCTCTTATGAAGATGCTACGAACACAGGCTGGATACTGTAGAGAAACACTGAATGTTCCTTCTTATGCCTCTCTTGACAATGAGTCCACTTATTAATTATTTTTAATCCTTTGGGGCGAGACAGAGGTTAATTAGAAAGGGATTAGAAAATACATTGTAGTGTTGTCAGGGGAATAACTTCTGGGAATGTTCAAACTTCTGAGCTAAGCCTGAGGTTTTGCACCAGGCTCATACAGTGCTGCAGGCATCTTGAGGTCAATAAAGTCTTTTAATTTTCTATGCCAAATTGATTTTGGTCTCCTGTAAGTTATCGCAGGGCCTGAACGAGGTGGCAGGCAGATGACAGTTATTAAGTAGAAGAGAGAAGGGTGGGGGCAAGGAAAAGCCTTACAGCCCTATTCCACAGCCTTGGTTGCATTTAACAGTTATGAACGACCTGGAAGATGTAATGTGCCAATCAATTCAAATGAAAATAAAAACAACTTTAAAAAAACTGAATTTTCAAAGCTATCACTTTGGAGTTTCGCGAATATGCAAAATTTTTCGAGGCCACAGATGTGCCTTGTTGTTGACGATAATTATGATGTTTTGTTTTTACAAAGGCAAAAAACCTACAAGTAATCGCAAAGAGTGAATCAAGTTAAATCAGTATAATTTTTCTACTTGCTTGGCCGGAGTTCTCACTAACCTTAAGAAAGTTAACTATTTAGAAGGTTAATGTAAGGTCCTGTACTATTTTGGAAAGTCATCGTAGTAGAGTGGAAAGGTTAGTTGGGAATCAGGAGTCCTGTATTTTAGTTTCTACTATGTCACTAACTAGCTGTGCGACCTTGGGCAAATCACTTAACCTCTAAGGTCTCTGTTTTCTCATGTGTAAAATGAGGAGCTTGAACTACATGATCTCTAGCAGTGTTCACTAAATCTGCAACTAAATCAAAATATAGAGAACGTGATTGAAATTACTCCTATAGACCAGCAGCACATAGAAACCAGTGTTGAAGAGGAGAAATAGAAATTAGAGCAGGTCCTTTATATTCACAGGTCTCTTGTAATCTTGAATATTTACTGCAGACCAGTCCTAATAATTTCTCCAGAGGAGAAGGTTCTGTAAAAATAAATAAAGCACAGTTCCTTTGGTCTATTTTTAGTAGAATTGGAGACCATAGCAATATTCTACAAATATTCCTTTTATGCACATCTGTCCGACAAACTTAGAGAGTGTTCCTCCCATGTTGGTCTTTTATTTATTTCTGATACCTCTTTGATAAAGTGTGTATTGTAATAGGGAAACCGGACAGGTATTGCAGTGTCTGTCTCTGTTAGAAACAAGAGGTGAAATTTCTACAATTTAATCCACCTCTGGGGACATGTGTTGAAAATTCCCTTTATTCTCACTGTTAATACACAGAGAACCTGGGAGAAAGTAAATGGAGAGAATTTGTTAGCTTTTCTACTCAAGTAAAGGTCACTAAGAGTGGTCAAAAGCATCCCAAGTGTGTGATTTAAAATTATATAGGATTTTTCCCAGATGCCCCAGTAATGTCTCCTCTGAAGAAGATAAAGGAATATTACAAGAACCTTCTGAGATTTCAGGATTATCATATTGCTGCTTTGTCTAGTAGCTTAATTCAGACGCACGGATCCTCTTGGTTGTATAGTTGCTAACAAATTGTTTGCTTGTACAAAATTTCCTTGCAGTTGAGTTACTTAACAGAGGGTTATATGTCTCATTTGAATCAGCACCACTACAATTTTTATTCTAATTGTGTATTTTTTGGCTATTCCACTATATGGAAATGGTGTCTGTTATACACTTGAACGTTTCCTCCATCAGAAAGTTGAATTTCTTAAGATATATTCTTCTTCATTATAATGTAAAATGAGTTTTCCTCAATTCTGTCAGGGTTTTATGTCTTTCCCCAAAGCCTAACTTTACCAAGTAACTGGCAAAGCAATTCAATGACAGAATGTTACCCTTGAGCTAAACTGTCAACCTCATCATTAGACTAAAGACACAGAGAAATGAAAAGGAAAAATAACATGTATCACCAAAAGTTTTAGTGCAAGAATTTGTAAAGAGCAGAAAAATTAAAATAAAAATATTCTTCTTATGAAACACTATTTATTAGTTGTATGGCAGACATGTTTAAAGTAAATTAATATTAATGAGAAGTTTTTACGAATTAAAGACCCCAAGTAGAAAAATTTTAAAGGTCATGCATGAACAGGGCATAAAAGAAATATAAATAGCTAACCAATGTATGAAGACAGTTTGAAGCTCACTGATAGAGCAAGATATAAAAATTAAAATGTTCACGAGCCACCATCTTTCAATGATCAAATCATCAAGAATTTTATAAATGATAACACTCAATATCGGCAATGGTAGAAGAAAATGAAAAATCACATACATTACTGATTGGAGAATGAAGTTGTAAGCTTTCTGTAACACAATTTGATAATAAACAGCCAAAGCTTTCAAATGGCTCCATGCATCAATTCTTCTGGAAATTAACCTAATGGGTTATGACAGAAGTAAGCAAAGATGTAGTTTCAAGGATATTTACTATACACAAAAAGCAATGTAGGAAACAAACTTTATGCACCAAAATGATAGTGACTGCTCTCTGTGCATGTTTTCACATTTCATATAGTCACATATCACATCTATTCATATTTCACACATATATATTCATGTTGCGCAAAAAACTATTAAAACCATAGTGATGTACTTAGAAACATGAGAAGATACATATGATGTATTCACTGAAACAAGATTATGAGATTTTGCAGAACTCAGATGTGATTTTTTTTTTTTAATATTCCAGTATCTGGTAGCGAGCTTCCACAAAGTATACAACATGTGTTTGTTGAATTAATGGGTGAATGTAACTTTTGTAACTTTTAAATGGACTCTTAGCCGTTTATTGATGTAATGTGCTACTCATACAGCAGTAGAGGTCATGATAATGCAAATTTCTTTTGCTAGTTATATTTCTGTTAACTGTCTTGGGATTGTCTGCAATCTGTATCTAGTTTTTCAAAGTGACTTTAAATCTAACATACTAGTATATCCTGTCTGCTTTTACTCACTGAATAGTGTATAGTTTCATCTCCATGTATTATTCTTCATACTTAAAAAAATATACATTCTATGTTTAAGTTGAATATGATTGTAGTAATTGACATAGAAAATGATTAAATTATTAAAGTTGAAAGAGATAACTTGTTAGTATTGCTCTGGAGTTCACCATTAGCCATCATAAAAGAAAGATTTAAATGTAAAGTAGCTCTAGAAAATGGCAAACGGCTCTTTACTTGAGAAAATTAGATACTTCTCACTTCTCCTCGTTAACAGCTTCTCTGTTTGGCTACCCTTGAAAACCAAAACAACCACAGGCGGCGATTCCCCAGGCCCAGTGAGCTCAGTCTGGCGCTTCCAGACCTCTGCAGTGGGACCTGGTCACTGGCTCCGGGGGCTGTAATTAGCTGCTGCTCTTCCTGCCATCTGTGGCTGTTCGTGTGTGTCTGTAATGAACCTGCATATGATTCTGTTGATCTGGGGAGAGCTCCATCTCTCTGAATCTTTAATGATGTTGTTCTCTCAGTTCTCCAGACGAAACGAGTAGGCGGGAAGGACAGAAATACAATCTGTAATGAGTAAACCAGTGAGCCAAGCTTTCTCTGTTCTAGGAACGCAGACTTTCAGTTTTCTTCAACTGAGTGTGATGTCAGCCTTCCGTGTGGCTGGTTGCTGTTGGCCCTAGAGGAGGATGGAGGAGGAACCAGGCCTGTGACACAGGTAAGTCACTATGCACAGGCAGCTAAGGGTGTGAGGAGAGGAAAGTGTGTACAACAAGCCCTCAAAGCATGTGCATAAAACTGTGGAAGAATGCAGGGAACAATCAGCTTGCGACTACTCATTCATCTTCCTTTTTTTTTTTTTGGTCTTAACGTGTCTTCCTCTCTGGCCTGTGGTGGTTTATGGTCAGCCTGGTCACGTGGTCCCCCAGTTGGTCTATACGATGCCAAGAAGTGTGTGGCTCCTTGGTGACCTGCGTCACCTGCCACTCCACTCTTCAGCCTGTGTCATGCTCATGGTTAGAGTCCTTTTTGATTGACTTCAGGCTGTTCAGCGTTGCTGGCGAGTGTCACAACACAGTGGCATGTAGGTTCTCTGAAAACTAGAATCCAGCCTCTAATGGGAATATTCACAGATTAATGCTTTGACAACTCTAGCCCATTCGTTACTATATTATTCATTCATTAAGGTAATCCACTTGACATTCGTTGTGTGTGCCTATATCATCCCAGACCCAAAGGGCCCATTTACAAAGTAGAAAGTTCATGTAAATCAGTATCTTACTTATCTTCTATTTCTTCCCCCCTAGTCCATCATCCCTCTTTCTTCACTGTCAAACATTTCCTCACTTCCTCCCTTTGTTCTCCCCTCTGCTCCTTCGTCCCTGATGCTCTGTTCTCTCGTGGCTCCCTGGCCCCCGCTGGCTGGCCTCCTCCCTCTGTGACGGTTCTGCCTCATCTGTTGGCTCCTTTACCTCCTATTACATCATCAGTGTGGACATTCTGCACGGTTGGGTCTACTTTCTTATTGTTTCCTTTTCCCTCTAGGCTCCTTCCCTCTGGGACATTATTCACTCTGATACATTCAGTTATTACTTCTATATGGATTACTATATAATTTTATCTTGAATCTATGCTTCTTTCCATATTTTCTATCCCATATTTCCACCTGGATATTCACTGGTATCCAGGCTCTATTTGTATAAATGTGATCATCTAATTTTTTCCACCTGTGTAAGTTACATGTCCAGTATCCTGTTCTAGTATGTCTCTGCAACTCCTAAAGTAATGAACCTCCGTGAAGTGTTTTCAGGAACTACTCCCTACTATTGGTCAATAATTGAGCTGGGTAATCGGGGCACAGAAACATAAGACTGTTTCATTCTTACTCTCTCAACTTCAATACAGTATTTTTTAAATGACTAAATCTGCAGTGTCACATTTTGCATTTTATGGTTTAAGATCAAGGAGAAAGCTCATCTGTCGTCAAAATGTAACTTATTGATGTTGATATTTCTCTAATTTTATAATCATGAATTAGAAGTATAAATACACAAATTTCCTTGAGGATAAGGCGTCTGGATAGATTAGAGTCAGAGTAAGCAGGGTGACATCAAATATCAGAACAGGTTACTATGCAGAAGCTACTGAGTACTTTGAAGGGTGGAGGATGCCAGGGGGCACAAAAGGTGATGCCCAGGGGAGCTTGACACACTGGTGTTTAAACTTCATGTCCCAACTGCTCCGAGTGCTGGTCGTCAGTACTTTCATGTTGATGGATGCAGAGAAACTGTTTGCAGAGATTTTTTTTAACATCCTCTGTGGCCACTATAGGCATATCCTTTAGCAGAAACTCTGGTGACATCTTCCAAATACACATTTATTAGGCCTGGAGAAAAATCTTGCGTGACCGAGTGGCCTAGGCTCTTTATGAAAGCCTTACTGGGTACTGAAGGCCAGATTAGGTCTTTGAAATTATGAAAGATTTTGTAGAAACTGGGGGCACTCAGAATAGCAGTGAACATTATAAATCATGATGAAAGTTGTTCTATTTTTTTATGAAAGTCACATACTTCCACAGGTTTGCTACTCTTGTGGGCTCTTCGGTTTCACGCAGCCCAGTCCTTGTGTTGTCTCAAACTACAGCTTGTCCTAATTAAATTTCAGACATATCTTCGGTACCTCTCACTCCAGGTGACAACCCACCTGTTTAAACCATATTGCAGCTCAACATTGTGATGGTATTACGTTGATTTTTGTTGTTTCTGAATGCTTGAGGAACTGGTTAACTATCTACTTTTCATTCGTGATAAGAACATTGCAGCATCGATGATTCTAGTACATATTATCATCTCCATAATCCCAATTTCCTTCTAATTTTCTTTTTGTGTATATATATTTTTATTGAAGTATAGTCAGTTTACAGTGGTGTGTCAATTTCTGGTGTACAGCATAATGTTTCAGTTATACATGAACATGCATATATTCATTTTCATATTCTTTTTCACTGTAAGTTGTTACAAGATACTGAATATAATTCCCTGGGGTATACAGTATCAACTTGTTATTTATCTATTATATATATGTTAGTATCTGCAAATCTTTATCCCTTTCCACCTCCTTCCCCACCCTGGTAACCATAAGTTTGTTCTCTATGTCTGTGAGTCTATTTCTGTTTTGTAAATAAGTTCCTTTGTATCATTTTTTTTTAATTCCACATGTAAGTGATATTGTGTGGTATTTTTCTTTCTCTTTCTGGCTTACTTCACTTAGAATGACAATCTCCAGGTCCATCCATGTTGCTGCAAATGTGATTATTTTATTCTTTTTATGGCTGAGTAGTATTCCATTGTATAAATATACCACAGCTTCTTTATCTAGTCATCTGTTGATGGATATTTAGGTCATTTCCATGTCTTGGCTATTGTAAATAGTGCTGCTATGAACACTGGGGTGCATGTATCTTTTTGAATTAAGGTTCCCTCTGGATACATGCCCAGGAGTGGGATTGCTGGATCATATGGTAAGTCTATTTTTAGTTTTTTAAAGACTCTCCATACTGTTTTCCATAATGGCTGCACCAAGCTGCATTCCCACCAGCAGTGTAGGAGGGGTCCGTTTTATCTATACCTTCTCCAGCATTTATCGTTTGTGGACTTCTGAATGATGGCCATTCTGACTGGTGTGAGGTGATACCTCATTGTAGTTTTGATTTGCATTTCTCTGATAATTAGCGCTATTGAGCATTTTTTCATGTGCCTATTGGCCATTTGTATATCTTCCTTGGAGAATTGCTTGTTTAGGTCTTCTGCCCATTTTTGAATTGGGTTGTTTGGTTTTTTTGTTATTAAGTTGTATAGACTGTTTATATATTCTGGAAAGTAAGCCCTTGTCAGTTGCATCATTTGCAAGTATTTTCTTCCATTCCATCAGTTGTCA
The DNA here is from genome assembly GCF_009834535.1 of Camelus ferus. NCBI lineage: Eukaryota > Metazoa > Chordata > Mammalia > Artiodactyla > Camelidae > Camelus > Camelus ferus. The sequence continues at coordinate 50,117,653 of NC_045701.1, forward strand.
TTTTGTTTTGCTTATGGTTTCCCTTGCTGTGCAAAAGCTTCTAAGTTTAGTTAGGTCCCATTTGTTTATTTTTGCTCTTATTTCTGTTGCCTGGGTAGACTGTCCTATGAGAATTTTGCTAAGATGTATGTCAGATAATGTTTTGCCTATGTTTTCTTTTAAGAGGTTGATAATGTCTTGTCTTATGTTTAAGTCTTTAAGTCATTTTGAGTTTATTTTTGTGTATGGTGTGAGGGAGAATTCTAAATTCATTGATTTACATGCAGCTATCCAGTTATCCCAACACCATTTGCTGAAGAGACTGTCTTTACTCCATTGTATATTCTGATAGAGAGTCCATTCTGGGTGCTAGTAGAGAGGTAGATAGATCAATCACAGATCCTTTTATGTCATATTTGCTTGATGGGAGGTAAGGCATTTTTAGGGCTGGGGTAAGAGACTAAAGAGTGCAAGGTGATGAAAGTAGCAAACTGAGTCTCCAAATTAGTTTCTTGGAGTAAGCCTCTGATGTGTGTCATCCCTGTAGTGAAACAGTTTTTCTCTCAATACTATTCCTAACCAGTCCCCCAGTTCCTGATTCACAATGAGTATAACGTTTTGTTATGTTTGCTCATGCTGACAGTATTGTTGCTTCAGCTGTCAAAACCAGAGTTTCAGAATCAACCCTGGTAGACAGTAGTTCATAGGGGTGTGACACTAATACCGCTATTTTCCCCTTTGGCCCCTGCTAACTCTTGTCAGGATGTATGTCTTTGAAGTATGAGGGAAGAGTCTCCTTCCTTCTTTGCTTCATCACCTGAGATCTTTCACGCTGCAGTGTCGGGTGATGACTTTTGGACTTGTTCACAGAACCCTCTCCTTTGGGAACTGGTGTGCGTGGAGGATGGCTCAGGGCAGGCAGGTGCGGAACTGGCATCTGTGCTCCTTTGAGAACTTATTTCAGAGTCCATTCCTGGCCCCGTTTTCTACCACCTCAATGTAAATTATTTTTCAGGGGCCCAATTGCCCTTTCAGTAATCTGCTTTTGGCTGGATTCCCTTAGTCCCCTTCTGTGATTATGATTGTTTCCCAAATCTGTCCCTGTTCCTGGCTTTGCTGTAGAACCACACAGCTGGCGTTAGAGCCTGCCACAGTAAGACTGTCTTCTTTTTAACTAACTAAATGTTTGATTTTTCCCTTAAATATTCTCTTCATTCTCTGAACCCACATATAGCATGAGTTTGTACTCATTAGTAAAAGAGAAAGGGGAAAAAAGTGAATTTTCCTCCGGTTCCTTGTTAACTTCTCTACTGGGAAAGGGAATTGGCCAGAAGCTGGTAATATGGACTCCTTTGCATTTAACTCCCTTATGTCTTCTAACACGAACAAATGCCAACTTTGGAATCCTAGTTAAATGGTGGGAGGTCAGAGCTGACTATTCCACCTTCTTAAGTCATCAGTCTAGTTTTCTGATTCCTTACACATTCACATAAAAGGCATAGAATTTTCATTGTAAAAGGAATCTTAGAAACCATTTGGTAGAGTCACCTTAATTTAAAATTGAGAAGAGGAAGGGCATGTCCAGTGATGGGTGACTGAAGGTCGTATTAGCTTAAGAAATTAGGACTAGAATACAGGCCTCTGTATTCTATGGTAAAATGTTTCTCCTTTTTTATTAACTTGAAAAGTACATATATTTTAATACTTGTAGTAACTGTATATCATACTGTCATATGGGCTATTTCTATTGTGGCCAAGAAACATGTTGACTTTTAGATAATACTGTCAGTTCATTTCAGGGGAAACTCAGAAAATTTTTGCTTTAGTATTTGATATCAAAGTTTCATTTTTAAGAGAAAGAGTATTATTTCCAAAACTGAATAGAGCCACTAAGATAGATACAGATATAGATATATATATATAGATATATATTTTTTTTTAATTTCCAAAATTTAGTGGAAAAGTGCTTATAAGTGCTTTTAGCCTTCAGAAGGAAAACGGTAAACAATGTATTGGTCATGTTATGGTTTAAACAGAATACAAAGGCTTCTTGCCTGACCATAAATGTCTCCTATACTGACCAGCCTTATCTCATTAGTCACAACTTAAGCTGCTGCCCTCAGAAAGCCCTTGTTAAATATAATCCTACTACCTGGGAAGTATGCAATATGCTTCATTATTTAGTTCTTATTACCACCCAACATCACATTAGCAGCAAAATGTCACCAAGAGATGGGACACAAAAGGTCTTTTTATTTTCCTATAGGAAAATAAAAGTTGCAAAACACTGTCAAAGTAGGGTAGCAACAAGCGAGTGAGACCCATTGGAATGCTGACTTGAGGAACCTAAACGCAGGAAGAGGTGAGGCCGACAGAAAAGAACTCTCAAATCCAGCTGCTACACAGATTGGCCGAAGGCAAACCCATTGAAACAACAGAACAAAAACTTGAAAATAGTCAGTGGAAAGGTATCTATTTAACAATCACAAAATTATGCAAAACATCCTTAAAGAAAATGTGAGTGACAACAGTCATTACAGCTTGGCTCTAATGTCAGAGTGAAGCGTTCTCTATCAGAACTTTGAGCTCTGTGATGTTTGCTAACAAAACACAAAAACAGATGTCTCAGAAAGCGACTCTGATTCTCAAGTGCTAACAATTAGACGGTCGTCAGACTTCTTAGTAGAAGCCAAGTCTCACTCAAATGTGGGCCTTGCAGGGAAGAGCGAACAGTTACAAATGCACTGTGGGATATAGTTACTTGGAGGAGCACCATACTATAATATTTGTATCCTAAAAGCCCTAATAGATTATCATTATTTCTCAAAAACCAGAAATAGCATGATTATCCAAGGAGTTTTGGATAGGAAAAAATGCCTATTACTATAAACATGTTTCAAGATCAGTGATGTCACTGCTGATCAGAAGAAAGTATACCATATAATTAATATTGGAATCAAATGTCTGTTTACGTAATTCCAAAAATGACATAATACAAACTGTGGTTGATCACTTATTGTCTAACTGAACTTCACATGTTCCTAACAAGTAAATATTCTTGTGAGACTTTATTCCTTGAAGATAAGGCAACAACTTTATTCCTTGAAGATAAGAAGTGATGTTTTTGTTCTTACAGAGTACCAGAAATCTTCCAATATGTAATGCATTACATATTGACTGGCAGTATTAGGCTGCCAGACAATATGTAATGCATTACAAATGCATTTGGAGTCATAGAAGTAAGAGGAAAAGCATGGGGAATGGGGTGAAAGTATATCAAGTCTCCTCTTGAGGTCAAACACGCTTTTTCTTAGGTTTAGCTTAGCCGAGTTCACCTTGGGCTAAAGGGTCCAAAGGAGAGTATATCCTTGGACAGGGCAGGGGCAGTCAGAAGCAAGTTCACAACCTTACAGCCTGGTAACTATTCTCTTTTCTAACAAAGGTCAAAATACAGCTATTTTTATCAAGTAAAAGCTGAAAGTCCCTTTATGCCAGAACAATAAACAGTTTCCCCAAATGTCAGCTTACTCTTCATTGTTTCTTTACTTATCTCGCCTACTTCCCAAAGGAAAATTGTCTAAATCAGAAGACCTCAAATGAGAGAGTGGGTTCATGCTTGATTTCCCCTTAAGATGACACTTCCTCATTTCTCCGTATCCTCTCAGAAAAACAAGCTAGCTTTGCAATTCTCCAAAGTAATTTATTTTTATATACCGTACATTATTCATTTATTTTAGTATAGACTTATTTTCCCAAAGTTTAAGACATCTTAAACTGCAAATTTTTTTAATTCTTTTTCCAAAACTTGAAGAGGTCAGTTATTTATTGATATGTTCCAATCTCTCATACTTTCTGCAGAGGGATTGGCAGAACTGTGCAGAGTGATGTCTAGGGACATTATCAAACCAAATTGATCTGAACCTAAGAAAAGAGAAAGAATTTTATGTAGGATGCAACTTGCAATGTGGAGCATACAGTCAAATAGCTGTTTCATCAGGATGGTCTTCCTGGAGCCATTGTGCTGATCAGCCACAATGGAAAATCCTATCTGAGCAGTATTCACAGGATTAGCATATTCCAATATTAGTGCATTCCAGCTTCCTCAAGTTCATTACCACAGTTGAAGGGCATGGGCACTTTTCTATTTCCGTATGTTTTTTTCCTCAACTCTGTTGAATCAAGTTAATACTGAAGCTGCAAGCTTTCACTGATAATCACAGTCAGAAATATGGTCATACAAACTTACTAAGAAAATGCCAAGTGTATAAAGCAATAAAAGAGAATTACACTGCGTTAGTCAATTATTTGAATATACAAAATATTGCTTTTTTTTAACCTTAAGGTCTTTTTATAAATGTGTGTTCTTGACTACCATAAATCATCAGTTAAAAATGGAGTTCAAATTACAAGTTTACTATAGCATCAGATTTCTTTATTTCTTATATATGATCACAAATGTGTAGGAACAAACTTTAGTTCATCTGTATTCTTATTTTGAAGGGATATGAATGTAATTATGCTGATACAAATGACAGCATATCATCTCATAATGACGATTTTTTTTCTGTATTGTTAACATACATAATATTTTTAACTGGGAAAGGTTGAGAGAGTTTTTTTTTTTTTTTTTTTTTGATAAGAAAACTACCACATCTTGATTGAAAATAACTGAAAAATCAATATCATTGCACAAGCCATGAGGAAAGTAAAATGGTAAAAATTCAATTAATTCATCCTAATGAACAGCCATCATTGCGCGGAAGGAAGGAAGTGGAGTAGGAAGGAAAGAAGGAAACAAAGAAATGAGAAAAAAGGAAGGAGGATGGATCTAGGGAAGGAAACATAACCAGGGATTAATACACTAACTGGGGGAGGGTCTCTATACCTCAAAAGAAATTGATCAAGATACTTAATGAGAAACTGAGAAGGAAAATGTGTAGGGTTACTTATTAATCGACTATAATAATTCTAAATGTCTAATTCCACCTCATCTTTAAATCCTTAAGATCTGGTTCATATGTGCAATAAATATTTGTTAGAATGAAAAGATTATAAAGTCATATGAAATTTGCATTAGGAGATTTTTAATACAGAATGCCTTTATGAGGGGAAGGCCTAAACCAATGGCTGTGGATACCCATAAACTTATTTTAGCTCAATTTAGAGAAGAATTTTCATTATTATCCAAAGGTAAAAGATTCTAACTTAGGAATAGTGTTTCTTATCTTAAACTGAGCAGTAGGGATGAATAATACAGTGGGTACATGATAAGTATCCATATTTATTCAAACTTTGAGGTTATAATTCTATGATTGAAAGTAAAAAAAAAGTAAGAAAATAAATTTTACAAGTCATTTAGCAATAAAATTATATCTGAAGTGTTAAATGCAATGTCTTAAAACGTGGATTTAAATAAATACTTAGAATCCATTTTTTTTAGAGTTTTACAAATTCAAATAATGATTTTAGCATAGTCAATGCATTTTTTGATGGTTCAAATCCAGGTAATTCATTTTAGCTTTATTTTAAAAATCATAGAAATACATTTTAAGGAGAAATAATATATACAATAAGAATGTATAACAAATAAATGTATTTTAAGGAGAAATAATAAGTATGTACAATACAATTATATATACAAGTATATATAAATTCAAAGTTAGGAAAATTAACAGCAGTATGATTGAAATGAGCTTTTAAAGTCATTAGCTGCTGCTAGTTAGTTTCTAAATTTTGGGTAAGGCTAACTTCAAAGTAGACTTTTTTTTTCAGCATGGCAACAATTTATACAATATTACAAGGTGGACTGGATTCTTGCATCATAAACAGTGAAAATAAATTTTCTTGTATCTAGTAGAAGAGAAAATTCCATTTGTAACCCAAGGCATCATATTTTCAGAAATATCTTTTTTCATTACTAGACTTCTTAAAGGTCATCCTCAGGCCAAGCTGCAATTTCAGGGACTTAATGTCCTCTGTCATTACAGGTTTTATAAACTTTCCATAATACGAATTCTCAGAATTTTGCAATACTTTTGGGCCATATCTCTAATTAAGATTTAAAGTAAGATAGATAATTTGTTCATTTGCACCCAATTAATTTTGTAACTGCAAAAATATGTGAAGTGTAAGAACTCAGTGGAAGATACTTGATTGTCATTCTTGGATCCAAAAGGTCAGGTAATCTACTCCCTTAAAATCACTGCAGGAAACAAATAGGGAAAAAAATTCAAACATATTAGGCTCCACCTAAGAATAATAAGAAGCATAAACATAGAAGATGTTCTGAAAAATCAAAGACACAAACATACACAGAGTGACAAGAATGATAACTCATTGCCTCTAAAAATCAGTAAATATGTCTTCACAATTTCTTGATTATTCCAATTTGATGTTCAAAAGTGCTTTATACTCATTCTGCTGCCTTCATTTTCTGATGTTCAATGTTTCATGAAGTTCAAAAAATTTAGCTTTGGCAGCAAAATGATTGCAGCAAGGAGAGGCAGGACACCAAGGCTTTTCTTTTCATGAGTAGACCAAAATAATTGCTCCAATATTTCAAGAGAAGTGCTTAAATGTTACAAAAGAAAGTTTCAATGTTCTGTTTTGAAATTCTCCATGCATTCCTACTGCTTCCATTAGAAATTGCTATGATGGAAGCCTTCGCTATTAAACAAATTTCTCCATGCAGAATTATGCCCAAAAAGCAAATTAGGAATCTTTACAATGTGCTAGAATAGGAGGGGGAAGAAAAAGATTTTAAAAGACTCAGATCTTTACCTCCCAATGAAACCATAAAAACAACCTAATAACATCTTATTAGAATAGGGTAAGGCTATTGTCATTTTATAAATCAAATCCTTTTCAACAATAGTTTATAGCCAAAATTTCCAACTGGGCTGCTTATTTTAAATGTTCTTGATAATTCATTTAGTTAGTGGTCTTCAGTAGAAGGAAAGCTGCAGATGTGTGTTTCAGACTCTAAAGGTTGGATATTTTTACATTGGAACTTTTGCTTGTATAATCTCAAAATACCCATTTACAAAATGAATACTTTCAATATCTTGATATTCAGAGCTTTCCAAATATTCTGAAGGCAAATGTAATTTTTTTAAATGTTCATTTAATAATTGACATACATGATTAGCTTTCCACAGATATATATCATTTAAACAAAATTAAACATACCTGTGTGTATATTGGTCTTTAGTCTTTAATATATCCCCCTACATGGCATTGTAATGTAATCACAATTACAATATATATTTTTGTATTTAACCAGACATTTTTAAAATCTCAAATTATGTGACCCTCTGTTAATTTGTGTTACTCCACTAAAGCAGTACTAAAGCAGCACTTTCCAAAACTGTGATAATGGAAATATTTGTATTTTCTCTAATATATAGACACCAGCAACATGGCTATTGAGCATTTGACATTGTAGCTAGTACGAGTAAAGAAATGAAATTTACATTTTAGTTAAGCTGAGTTAGTTTACATTTAAATAACCACAATAGCTAGTGGCTACCATATTGGCCAACAAAGCTCTTACTGTATTTTAAAGTAATTCCAGAACTATTAAGTCTCTTTGTTGTTAGTCTTTCATTTTGAATTTCATTTACCATTGTTACAAGTTTCTTCACAGTAACTACAGACTGAGACTATTTAGTGATTTTTTTTTGTCTTGCTTTATCAGTGAATGTCAACCCAAAGTATGCCCATCTATACTTTTAAAAGAAATGAACAGCCCTGCTTTCTGAAAACCAGAAAAATCACAACCATTAACTATGCAAATATAATGGCAGAATGTCTTATGACTCTGGCAACCATTTCTTCTCTCCTTAGAATTCACCTTGCTTATGTGTTTTTCTCCATAAGAAGTCAATAAATCTTAAAGACTTGCCCCTACTAGTCCCACTATAATTGCTTAAGAGCCCAAGTAAGCAGTAAAATTTCTGCACTCCATTTTTCTTCATTTTAGAGTTATCTTATTTACATAAAACATGAGATTCATATTTCTAAGTTTAAGTCCAGATTTCTGGATTGTATTGCTTTTCATCTCCTCTTGAGTTGAACTGAACAAATCTCACCACTGTTCCTCATGGAGGCTTCACACCTTTCCCTCTCTGCTTTTCTCATCCTACTTCATTTGCTTGGAATTGAAGTCTATCTTACAACAAAAAATCCAGTACAACTGTCATCCCCATCACAAATCCTTCTCAAATCTCTCAGTTAATGGTGAGAGCTCCTTTCTTAGAATTCTGAAGTCTGCATATTTTTTTATTTCAATGTTTTATTCCACTCATCACAGTCTACCTTGCATCATGACACTTTGTATGCATATTTCCTCCCGTAAAAAAATCAGTTCTTCTAGAATATTACCAGCAACACATGTGTTTTATATATTTCATGTTAGGTTAATATGAATTGACTTGACTGAAGGTCTAGGGAAATACCCTCAAGTCAAGGATAGAAAGAGAACTGCAAAAGAATAAGAGTGAATATGTATTTATCATAGGCTTGTCCTCAGGAGGTTACACAGATTCTTTGAATACGGGGCGGGGGGGGGGGGGGGCAAAGGTAAACACTTGAAGTGTTAAAAGGCACTTAGGAGATCCTTAGTGTGATTGCTATTGGCTTTCACCATCCACAGGAAACTTGTAAAGTTTGTAAAACCTATTTTGGTTGCCTTTATAATCTCCATTTTCCCAAGTGTTACTTTTATGTTTCCAATGATTTGATAATTTCCATCAACATACTCTGGACATTGTAAAACCCTACAATTCCATTCAGTGATTTAACATTTCCCTTTCACAATGTTCAAGAACAAGATATTTATGACATGCAGCTACCTAATTTGGTAAAGGAATACTGTTTCCTTAGTATGATCATGCTTAACATTTTAGTCTGTTCCTTGTGGAAAATTTTCACAGAAGTGATTAATCATTATGGTGGAACTGGGTGGTAGTTACATTAAGTTCTCATCTTTTGGAAGCCTTTGAAAAGATATTTGATGCCTTCACTTGATTTTTCCTCTCTGGCTCTTTTTAACATCTATGCATTCACAGATTTAAGGGAGGAAGAATTTGCCACAGGATCTGCTTCCTGGGTGGTGAGTTCTTTCATTTATAGGAAGCACGAAACACCTGTGGTAGATGGGACGGAGCAACAGCGGAGGGAGGGTAGCTGTTCTGGGCTGAATGTTGCCCTCTCCCCATTTCATATGTTGAAATCCTAGCCCCCAGTACCTCTGAATGTGATGGTCTTTGGAGATGGGATCTCTAAAAAGGTAGTTAGTGTTAAATAAATGTAACCTGGACCTTATCCAACATGACTGGTGTCCTTTAAAAGGGAAGATTAAGACACTGACAGGACACAGGAAGCAGCCAGCCATCTAGAAGCCAAGGAGAACTGCTGTTTTTTTGTCACCTGGTCTGTGGTACTTCGTTATGGAAGCTCTAGTAAACCAATCCAGTAGGCTTTTGGAGCTAAATACTATGAAACAGTTAGAATTATTCTTTTTTTTTTTTTTTTAAAAAGGTAGTTTGCAATTCAAATAAACTGCTACATTTACACACAATAAGCACGTGGTTGGCAAACCTTGGTTTGAAATAGAAAATAAAATGGCCAGGAAAGGGAGAATTTAGGCAGTCAGATGTCTTTATACATGAAATCTTCTAAATGGGATTCAGAGTTTTCCTTCAGCCTAACATTGCACCTGCTTTTCCATTTACTAGGCTTTGGGGGAAAAAAGGTTAAGCCTCACCAATAAAAGTCTTGGAGAAATATTACTGTCCTTGTTGACACTGAGGGCACATGAAATCCAAACACTAATGCTATTAAGGGTCACTCTGTCTCTTGGTTTCTTCCTCATGTCCAATCATAAATCTACATTCAGTGAACACCGAGCCTTTGCTGCCTGCACAGTAGATAATCAATGAGGCACTACACAGATTTAATCATGTACTCAGAAGGAATTAAGTTAGGCTGATAGGGCTTGATTTTTGTAGCCTTAGACACATGTTACATATCTTGAAAATTTACCAGGATCTCATTTGCTCTTGTAGACTCCAACAGCAGTAACAGTGGCAACATCAACATAGAAATAGCCCTCTCTCTCAAGACTCTTGAAGATAATGATTAAAAGTTAAACTGACATGGATACTCTTTGTAGCCATGACATCTCTTATATCTATCGTCTGAAGTATGTGCTGTTGAGAGTGTTATTTTTAATCACCAGGCATATAGTGTCTAGTACTACGTGGAATCTTATGTGTATGCGGTAAGAACTCTTAACGTGAGATCTACCCTCTTAACAAGTTTGAAGTGCGCAACATGGAACTGTAAACTGTAGACAGTGTTGTAAGGCAGAGCTCTAGGACTTACTCATCTTGCATAACTCAAAGTTTATACCTACTAAACAGTAACTGTCCATCTCCCTCTCCCCCAGCCTTCGGCAACCACCATTCTTCTCTGCTGCTACCAGTCTATTTTTTAACTCCCATTAGTGAAATCATGCAGTATCTGTCCTCGTGTGACTGGCTTATTTCACTTAGCATAACGTCTTTCAGGTTCATCCATATTGTTGCATGTGGTGAGATCACATTTTCTTTATGCATTCATCCACTGATGGACACTGGATATTTAGGTTGTTTCTACATCTTGGCTACTGTGACATGTTGAATTCTCAAAGATTAATACTGGGACTTTGAAATGGTTTTAATCAGTTTTGAGAAAGCGAGGATTTTTTGTTTTAGATATTAACATTGCAGTGTATTTACATGGCACAGAAGACACTGTATACGTATGCAGACTGCCCTAGAGGCAGGCTGCCTGTGTTCAGAGCCTGACTCTGCCACTTACAGGTGGGCAGGGTACTGAATCTCTGCCTCAAATGTCTACCCATAAATGTGGCTGAGAGTAGTTCTTATTCTATTATAGGAGTGTTGGGAGAATTAAGTTACCAGAAAACATTTAGTAAAGTGATTTATTTATATACTGTTATTATCTTATTGATATTATTGTTAGTTCACAGATTCATTTCCTGTTTTCCTAGATTGAAAAAAGATACAAAACCTAAAATCAAAATGCAGATTCATTTTCCATCAATAAACTTTGCAAAATAGAAATGCTGTTAAGGGGCATTACTATAGACATTTAAAAGCAGAGTTAAATTCAGATTGACCTGAGTTAAAGGCTCATTCTTATTTCTTACTGTTTGTGTGATCTTCAGCAAGTTACAAAAACTTTCTGAACTTACTTTTTTTATTTATTAAACATAAAATTGTGATGTACATGTCATAGGGTTGCTGGGGAATTGAATAATTTAATGTTTGTAATAATTTAATATTGTATCATGCATGGAATATAGTAAATCCTCAATACTTTTTGGTTTCCATTGTTGTTTACCTATTAATTATCTTTTGATTATCTATTACCAAAACAGCAGAAAACTTGGTGTCTCAAAGTGGTGATTTATTTTTTCTCTCCCATGGTTCTGTGTCTTGACTGAGCTCCTTAGGGCAGTTCCTTCTTGGAGTCCCTCATGTGGTTCCAATCACTCAGCAGCTGGACTGGAATTATCTGAAGGGTCAACTGGGATGGACATCGAAGATGATTTCTTCTAGATTCATGCATGTCTTTTTCCTCATCTACAGTATCAGAAATAGCTTGTAGTAGCCAGACATCTCTTTCTCCACTTGACTTTTCCACTTGGCAGCTTGAACTTCCTGCATCGTGGCTTTCTCAGGTTAGATGGACTTCTCAAATGTAGCCTGGCTTCCCACAGGATAAGTAACCTGAGACCAAAACATAAGCTATAACAGTATTTTAAACCAGCTATTGTCACCATACAGCATCACGTGGGCTGCATTCTTTTTGACGGAAATGAGTCATTGAACCATCCTGGATTCAAGGGGAGGAAACTATGCAAAAGTGAAAAGTAGGAGGTGTGATTCATGATGGGTGGGTGATCTTGGAAGTAGAGCTGCAACATTATTATCTCTGTAATCATCAGTATCATCATCATCCACATGGTCCTCACTGTCATCATCTCTTTTTTTTTTTTCTCCCATCATGTCTCCTTAATTTAATTACAGCTTGTTTTAATCTTTTCAGGGAAAACAAACAGGAAAATGTTAGTACCCTTACACTATCAACTGCCTTTAGCCAGAATATTCTACTTTTGAGACCTAGTCTTAGGGAATAATCCAAAAGAATTAAAATAATTTATTTGTACAGACATTTGTCTTTCAGATAGATAAAGCTGAAAAAAATGAGAACAGCTCAATAAAAAGAATTAAGCAAATTAACACATTTATTTAAGAAAAGTGTTAACCAACCATTAAAAATGTTAAAGGGTGTTTTAAAATAGCATCTGCTTATATTATCACACTATATACATATATTATATATGTACATTATATATATACATTCAGAACCAATAAAGAAAAATAAACAGTGAAGCATACTGGAGGAAAATAGCCAATATATCAATCTTGGTAAATTATTTAGTGGAATTTTCAATTCCCAGTTCCATCTTATTTTGGGGCCAAATCATCTGTCCCTTCAAATCTTACAAGACTGCCATTCAGATCTCTCTTCCTACACTATTTCCATCTAATTCTCAATACTTCAGCTCTGCTAAATTACTTGTAGAGTTTTGAATGCACCTTGTTGGCTTAATCTCAGTAGCAGAGATCTTCAGTGCCCACTTCAAATCCCTTGGCTCATTTCTAATTTCACCTGCAGATGCTGTGGACAGTTTTGTGAGAATTCATCTGTCACTGTCAATACATCAGTCATAAATGGCTCATCTTTACGCTTTAAGCCTTTTTCTAGTGCCATGGGTGCCATCTTAGGCCACAAACAAGCACAGCCAGAAAATGAGGGAATCAAACAGTTCTGCAGCAACTCCCAATCACTGGGGTCATAAAAAGGCATTCTGTTCTTTCCTAAGAAGGTCCTGGCAGAATCAAACTCCTATTTCTTATGGCAGTTACTTGATCACTGCATCCTAGTATCATCTCTCTCATTCTATACCTTGCTCCTTCATCTTGGACCACTTTGCAAGTATTGTACTTCCTCAAAATTCCTTATCTCAGTCTATTTCTTGGGGAATCCCAATCTGTAACTTGTTCCCATGCTTTTAGCATGCTATGCTCTCTGCTAAGTGTGATGGTTCATTGCTGAAACAAAACCTTACCCCTAACTTCCATGGAACGTTGATTTATCCTTAAGAACTCAGCCCCAAATAAACTTTTCCAGTGAGGCTTTTCCTGCTACCAAGGAGGCTCAGTATTCCCCTCCCTTGTGCCAGGACAAAAACACTTGTGTTACAAGATTTATTACATTCATTGTAATTACGTGCTTTCATATGTGAGTATTTTAGCAGACTGTGAGCTTCTGAGGGCAGTGACTGTTATTATACCCATGTCTGTATGTTAGCATCTGATAGTTGGCATATAATTAAGTACTTGGTAGCATCATCTGAACAGATGACTGAATTGATAGCAGAATTCTAATACCATTGAGGATTAAGTCTACTTTTATGCCAGGTTGAGGATGGCTAGTAACATATTACTTTAAAATTCAGTATCCCATGTCTTCAACTGTAGTGTAGATTATTCTCTCTGTATGTTTTCTTATAGCATCAGCCATAAAAATTCCTTAAAAATTATCAAAGTTATATGATTTTAAAAGAACTATACATCCATATGGCTCACATACTCTTGAGTGACCCATCAATGAATAATTCTTTTATAATCTCCTTCCCTTGAGTATTGCAGAATTCTTAAATTATTTCTAACAACAACAACAAGAAAAGGCAAAGGTGATGTGATGCCACTCTGTAGATTAGGTTACATTGTACAGTGAAGGTAATGGGATGTCATGACCATGGTTGTATCACATTAGGTAAAACTCCTTAGGAGTTAGAGAATTTACTCTGAAGAAGCAAAGAGCTATTGTGTGAACTACATATGGAAAAGGCCACGTGGCAGGGAATTACAGATGTGGGATCTGAGGATGACTTCCAACAAGCAGCCAGGAAGAACTGGGAACCCTTAGACATACAGCCGCAAAGAAGTGTATTCTGCCAGTAATCTTAATGACATGGAAATGAGTTCTTCCCCAATGAAGACATCAGATAAGAACATAACCTAGCTGACACTTTGACTGCAGCCTTAGAAGACTCTGAGCAGAGGATCATCCTAACTTCTCCCAGACTTTCGACCCATGGAAATTGTTAGATAAGAAAAATATGTTGTTTTCAGTCATTAAGTGATATTTTCACCTCAATAGAATACTAATACAATGCAGTTTTAGAAACTGGAATTAAAACATTATACTAAAAATTTATTACCTTTGCTGTATTTGTGACCCAAATATTTTTTTATAAAGCATTAAAGATAGAAGATCCCAGACTTAATGAAGTTACAACTCAACTAGTAGAATTTTTTGAGGTAGAGATGCAAATAACTTCTATCCAGGACAACAGATAATACCAAAATTTACAGTTCATGGTTCTATTTTACGTGACAGTTGCATTTAATTCATCTGTCTTATCCAGCATTTCTTTATTAAGTTGTGTATCTATACCTCTACTTCTGTTTCTACTTCTTGGCTTGCTTACTTTCCATCTGTTCATCTATGTATGATTTGTCAAATACTCTTTGGACCAGTTTTAATATCTTCTGGTTCTACCAGTAATTAGCAAGTTAAATAAAATATGTAAATTATAGCAAGTTAAATAAAATATGTAAAATTTAAAATATGTAAATTCTCACTTTCTATTTACATAGGAGTCATGTCACTGAACCTTTTGAAAATTAGAGTTTAGCACTTTTGTAGGTCATCCACTGAAATATGCAAGTGGCCCCATCTGATGAGGGCAGGTAAACTACCTTGCTGGAGGAGTGCATGCACTTAACGGGCTGTTCAAGCTTTTTTTTTTTTTTTTTTTTGGCTTACTGCTTAAAACCTGAGTTTGGTAGTACTTTAAGTCTGCTGACTCTGGGAATATCAAAGTTTGTTTGCTTTTTGACTGATCTTATGGGGGAGTTTTGTTTGTTTCTGAATCATGCAGATGAAAAAGTTATTTTCCACTGTTAGGAGAACTGTGAGTGCAAACTGAGCCTTATGGGATGACTTTGGTGATCTCTGTCAGATAATGGAGATCAATCTCCTGTCACATGAAAGATGACAGAGAATCAAGTCTGTATTTATTCTTTGTGTGTTTGTTTGTCTATTTGTGAGTTCAAAGAACTGGGAAATTTCTGCCTGCTGGCAAGGAGAGCAGTTCTTTGAGGTCATGACTAGGTTTATCTTTTATCTGTGGCTGAAACTGAAGTTCTAAGTTGTAAGCTCTCTCTCCATGTCGTAGGTCTGTCTTTTAGGAAAACCTTTATCTTTATTTAGGTGAATGTGAAGCGTTTTGCTATTTGTGGTGTGTACTAATAAATTAGCTCATTACATCTTTTAAATTAAATGAGTGCTATTCGTATTGACTTATGCAGTGTTTCCAAAATTCACAGAAATGAAGAAAAATATTGTAAAATGCTTGACTTAAAAAAATCCTTCTTACTGAAACTGTTTTCTCAAACATTTAATAAGTCCAGATTAGCATAATTAAGATGTATGTTGGACAACTTGAAATGGTTTAATAGTTTTGGTCTAAGAAAGCAAAAAGAAGCAGCATTATTTTTTTTTTCTACTTTATCATTTTTAAGTATAGCACAAGAATGCATCTTATTTTTATAAGATATAGATTTGTTTTATCAAAGTGTCCTCTTTAGTCTGAACTTCCTAAATATCTTATATAGGTTTGCTTATCAAATGAGCTGACATTACTCATCTACATAATATTTAAGAATTTTAAAAGGTAAATTAGTGTTCAACAAATTTGAATAACAATTCTGATAAACATTTTTATAGCAGTAATTATATGTATTGTGTGTTAGCTCAAACATTACTTCTAAGATTTTAAGTAACCTAAAGTATGATTAATATTAAGTAAAGTTGATATTCTGGTATTCTTTGGGCATCTGTTCGTTTTCTTCCTAATAGTGAATACTAAAACATTGATTACCAAGCCTAATTTTACACATTTTGCTTCCTATTCTTATGTGTTTCAAGAGACTATATCTTTGGATCATATTAAGATGTTCATTTTGCCACCTTAAAAAGATACTCAAAGAAATGTATGTGGCAGTAGAAAATTATTGTATGTCTTCATGAATTTTGATAATCTGCTAACATCCTTGAATATGATAGACATTTCCCAGTGAACCACCACCAGGCATTTTATTTTAAATTGTTATTATTTCTTTTGGTTAAAAGGAATAATTAATATGAATAATTGAGATTATCCTGGGGAAAATGATGATTGAGAAGCATAAAGCATAAATATGTAGATAAGTTAATAAAATTTGTGGGTTTTTTGGTCAGTATGTGAAAGGAATAGTTTTAAAGTATCCAGTTTTTCCATAATTTGAAAGATGATAGTGAAAGCAAAACGTGAATGATTATGAAAATGTTTGCAGTGCATGCAGAAAGGGGAGTTTTACTTGTCATCATTTATAATATCTGCAAATACTGGATCTGTAAAGACACAAAGGGCTATGTAAATATTTGTGCCAAAGTTGGCTCAGTTTGATGTGTTTATTTTAGAAATGCTGTGAAGCCCTGACTGCCAAATATGAACGCCAGACTGGAATTTGGCTTTCTCTACTATTAACATGATAAATGATCATCTTTTACCTTCTGTGCAGTCTGCCCAGTTAGCAGAGATTCCATGACTGACACATGATTTCATCTTCTTTGAGATGACTTTATCACTCCCTTTGTTATTAAAAATAGAACAAAATTTCCTCACATGTGAAGGAGCTAAGTAAGCTTCCTTAAAATCATGTTGCCCTGGCACCCATGTTTCTATCTGAACCCACTGGCCAAATGTCTTATGATAAATCTTTTGATTTTGCTGTTTCAAGATCAGGCCCACCATGTATAAAAAAAAATAAAAATTATTAGGAAAAAACTTTGTACCTGAAATTAGCTTTTACGTTTCCCAGAAAGCCCCTGGAAAATCATGTAGGTCTGTTCTCTCACTTTATAAAAAGGGACACTAGAAATGGGCTTGATTCTCATGCTCCGTATGCTTTAATTAGCCCAGTGCAATTGTAAGACCTGCATAGGAACTGTCAAATCAGAAAGAATGCTTGGGCTACCCCAGCGAAGCCCTGGGTTCCATCCCCAGTACCTCCATTTAAAAAACAAAACAAAACAAACAAACAAACAAACCTATCTTTCTATTTACCAGCATATAATTGGACAAATTCATTATGTAGCTAAGGCCATACTGGAAGCACTTCATTTGAGAATGAGTCTTATATAACCAGGCACGGCCAGCCCACTATTAAGAAACCAGGGTTGACTTTATATGAGGAGCTGATGCATTCAGCCCATACTCACCTAGGATCTTGTGAAATTCTTTGCTGTGTAGCATATAGAAATGCTACTCTGTTGACTCCCATAGCCCAGACCTGATACCTGATTTGCTGAGTCCCGTTTCCACAAGTGGTGAGAGAAGTTACTTCATGGCATGTAAGAGATATTAGCGTATTTGGGGGAACCTCAAGAAAAGAGGAATTTACCTAAATTTATGAGTACTGCACATGAAATCTGGCAAAGTAGGTTTCTTGGGATTGGTTTTCCAGCTTTGGAATAGAAGCACAAATAAGAAAGGTGTTTCCAAGCCCCGTCTGAAATTCAGCATACAAATTTCCAGACAAAAGTTAATTTTCTGGCACTTGTACTTCCTTAATATGAATGGCTCTAGATTTATAGACCAAACTCAAGAAACCTTGTGTGGTTAATAAATACTCTTGTAACATCTATGTAAATAATTAGGTCAAATCAAAACCCATAAACCTTTTTGTGAACAAGAATAGTCTTTAGAGATTGCTTAATGATAACAAGATAATAAAAAGTAAAAACAAATCTGAAATCTAAATAAGGAAAAAAGTGTCTTTTTCAATGTTATATGTTGAAAGGCAATTCAAGGATTATCTTGGAGAATGACTTAGTGTGACATTGTTTACTGCTCAGTTATAGTTCCAGACTTAGTAATGCTACAAACTAATTTTATAAAGGTTTCCCCAGTAAAGATGCAATTAATTCCTGTCAGGTGAATCAGGTAATCCCAATGGTTATAGATCATAGCCTTGTTGAATTTTAACCAGTTTCATATCTAAGGGAGCAGTCATATCCTAAAAATTCATTTATTTATTAAATTGCAAATCTCACATTTTTCATTTTTTAATTAGTTGAATAAATTTTAACATGAGTCCATTTGTATGAGAGATGATTCTTAGTCTTTTGAAAATTACAGTTTAATACAATATTAATATTATATATATATGGAACTAAAAAAAGAGGAAAAATTTATTAAACCCTGAAATTATGCCTACTCTCAACACTGGCAATCAGTGGAATGTGATTTTAGACATTTGTCTAGCTGTATGTCTCTGTTAGATAAATAATGAAGGTACTCAAGGGAAAGATAAGTGCATCTGGAAAATTTCCTATTAAAACATTTTTAGGGAAAATAATTTTTGTAGGAAACAATTTTTCTAGTAAATGCTCTAGTTCACAAGTATATGAAGTGATACATTTTCAAGTGATTTATATTTAATTTAAACTTCACCTTTATGCTTGAGAAGATTTTATTTTATTCTCTGGAATTTTAGTTTTCTGGAGATACTTGGGAAAATATTAGAAATTTAAAAACTAGCATACAAATGTAAATTTTTATTATTATTTTATCTTACTAAGTTGATAATGGAGACCTTTCTTTATAGTAATATGCTCTATTTTTCCATTGCCTTGCTGGTGTATTGATGTTATACACAGAGTTCAGTTACTATGAAGGCTTGTCATTAATTCCAGGTCTATTTCCAAATACCCAAGAAAAAAATTTTCAACTAATCCCAAAAGACTTATTTTAAGAATGAAGTGAACTCATCCTTTCTTTAGTCCTTGAACCTTTTGAAGAATTGCTATTTAAAAAATCATTTCTTCTTTTACCAATTTCATCTTTTGTCTTTGTCCTTTTTAATCTTGTATTATAAATTTTAACTGTGTCTGCAATGATATTATTTCAAATGCCAAAGAAATATGCATATGAGGATAGTCATCTTCATTTTAATAATCAAGTATAAAAATAAAGCAATAAAGTTTTCATATTGACATTGGACAATGGCAAAAACATTATTTATTCATTATTATTCAACGTACTCAGTGTTCACTAACTTCATAATTTCACACTTTTTTAATAAGAAAAGAAAATTAAAGGATATCTTTTACCATCACAAGAAAAGAACCCTATTTCTCATAATCTATTGAGTATAATCTCCCTCTTAAGTTCATTTTCCACTCATAGAGATGAACCCCTTGAATGTCATAATTCCAGAGTATTTCTTTTCTACTCTTTGTGAGAAAACAAGATATTTATTTTAACAGTTATTTCAATATAATTACCAAAATTTCAAACTGAGTCTTCAAATTAAAAAACAAAAAATGTCAGAACTTTTTTTTAGTAATGTTGACAGTAGCTTTCCCTGAAAAATATAAAACTATACTTTAGGAATATTATTACCACATTAATTTAATCTTATAAATGATGTTTTATTACAATGAAAAGTGTTATTAGAAAAAATAATTTTTGCAAGTTTTGTACTTCTAACAAAGCTGTACTTTTTATTTATAATAAGCAACTTCATCATTACAAGAATATAACTTTACATTTTATAAAGGAATGTACTTATTATCTGAATGAGGATTACACTGAGTTTCAAGGACAATTAAATTATTTTGAATATTGTTTTCATAGCAACAAAGTATCTCAGCTTGGTGTTTTAATACAATGTAGTATTTGAACCAATCTCTCGGCGACCATAGAAGACAGGAAACCTGCTGATGCATGTGATTGCTCTAACTTAAGGGGTTGGCAACCTTTAGTACTTACGCCAGATGGTGACACTGGGACATTTGGACTGGTTACCAGCCTCTGGCAGTAGCTCAACCCCCTCCATCTTTACTGCTATTTGGAGTTACTTCTACTATTCCTGGCCACTGGCATAGACATGATCAATATCGATCTTGGATCTCATGAAATTATCATGGCCTCCAGGTCACTCTACCCTATCTATTCTTAATACTATATAGCAAAAAGAAGAAAAGATATTATGAATCCTAAGAAGGTTGGTTTTTAAAATGTTTTTGTTCTACTGTAGATTATTAAATAAGGCATCCAAACTCCAGTGTTTCATTGAGCAATATCTTCATCAAATGGCCATCCTGCCTTAGTGTGACAACCATGGTGATGGGGAACACACTGTATTATTCTGAGGTTGATTTTTTTTTTTTAATAGCTGAAGGCAAGAACGAGTAAAGAATTCAAGTAGGGCTTTAGGATTATGCAAGTCTTAGCTGTGGTGATGTATATGAAAACTTTTGCAGATGTAAAAATTTTATAAACTTGCTCATTGTAAAAATTAAATAGAATAAAAAGAGAAAGAATGACTTCAGCATTAGTCTAGGCTCATTTCCATTATTCTTTGCATTCATTAACCTATAAAAATGAACAAAGTAGATAATAGTGGAATTAAAAACTCACTGAGTACCTTTTAATGTCTGGTGTGCTGCATTCATTTCTTTCCATTAGCACGTCTCCAAACGAGTCTAGACGGTGGCACTTTGCCTATACAGTTGCAGTAACTTCTCTATTTGTTGCCTCATTTTTCTCTGTATTGTTAAACAATCAAAATTTCTCATAAACAAGTTTGAAATAATGAGGGAGAAAAGTCATTAATTTCACATAGGGGAACTAAACTTTTAAACAACAACAAAACCCCCAGAATCTTCCAACCAGAAAGAGCCACTGGAACCAATGGCACTTATCCCTCTGATTATTTTAAGGCAGTCAACAGTTCTCACTCAACACAGTTTGGGTCAGTTTTTGATTTCCAAGGAAAAGACTCCATATTCAATTGCAAAATACAGAAGCATTCTTATTTTATGCTGGTTTCAAGTAGCATGGCTTTAAGAATGCCTCTTAAAAACTCCGGTTCCTATTATTTTGGAAGCATTTTAGACTTCTTTGTAATTCAAGAATGCTTTGTGGAAGATTTTGCCACTCTGGGTTTATCTTGACATGTAGGCTTTTTAGAAATACAAAGCTTTTCCTTCTTAGGAGTATCAAGCTCTCACAGGTTGAGAGACTTGATGTGTGCAAACAAGTATAGAACTAGACTGAAGGCAAAATGGCACGTTTATTTTCTTTTTCACTCTCTGACCCATTATCTACCCAAAAGCTAGAATAATATTTATAGAATGCAAGTGGGATGATTGTTCTCATTCAAACATAGCAATGATGTTTTTGTGCACTGGACGTGTATTCCTCATCATGGTCTGCAGGGTATGGTATAGAATCTGGACATTGTACTTCTCCAGCCTTAACTTAGAGTGAAAATTGGAACCATCTAGACTAAAACCACAATGCGTAAGAGGACTAAGAAATGAAGACTGGCTCCATAAACATGATTTTACTATCCAGGGAATTCTTGCCCAGGAAGAAAAATAACTTTGTTTCAAAAACATCTAGAACTAAAGAACAGGTTACTCAATTTGCCCCCCCCTCAGGGTAAAGGACTCCTTTATCAGACAGTGATTCTGGATTTCTCTGTAGCTGTTTATTCTTCGTAGTTTATTTCAAACCCTCAACTCTCTGTTTCCCTCAGCCCTAAATTTTTATATAAGAAATTTTGTCCATGATAATAAGCCCCACATTGAAAGTTCTGCGTTAAATCAGACTGCAAGAATATAAAAAATATCTTGTCCTTAACATCGCCCTTCAGAGGTGCTACGAAGAATCTGTCAAAGTCAGTGTCTCTCTATGTGGTGATTGATCAACAAGGCTCAGCTTAATCAGCAGGTGTTTTTGGTGATCTTCTAGGAGGTTGCTCTTTAAGCTGCAGTTATCGTGTCTTTTTTCATCTCTGGCTCTTCATCTTCCTGAATTATTCCCTTTCTTCAGCAGTCTGTTTAAATATTCTTTCCTCGGAGGGCTTCTCCTGCACTCCATCCACTTAGGACCTGCATCTTCCTTCTTTTTCTCTACTACAGAACTGTGTTCATTGTCTATAATTATTCATAATTTGAAGTGGTGGATTTGATTACCCAAACTGTTCACTGCTTGTTTTCTTCCACTGGATGTAATCATGAGGAACTTAGGGACTACCAGGCTATTCTCAGTAAAAAATCCTGAATGAATGTGGGAATAGATAGACAGACAGACAGACAGACAGACAGATAGATAAAACTAGCTATAGTAGACAACTGAAGATACAAAATCAAGTGAGATACAGTTCTTCCTCAAGAACTTCTCAGGGGTCAAATAAAGAATACATGGAATTTAATATCTGTTTAGTCTATGTACATGGGCATTTCAAAGTAATGCAGATTAGAACAGTAATTGCTGGTTTGTGATGAAATAAACTTGACATATCACCTTCAGGTAGGAAAAAATGATGTGAGTGACTTGAGTGATTGAGAAAGGGAAAATATTAGCCAGAAAAAAAAAATCAAATAATCTAGCATGCTAAAGTCTGACTGGACTGTCATACTATCAGTGAAAAAAGAGCCTGACCACCTTTATCCTATATTAAGGAAGCAGAGTCTCTAATTATGTGGTGAGATATGGATGAGTTGGCACTGGGCTGTTAGTTATCAACTGACATAACAAATTATTACAAAATTTAGTTACTTAAAACAATAAACATTTACTAACTCAAACAATTTCTACAAGTCTGGATTTAGGGGGTGATTTAGGTGGTTCTCTTGTAGGGGTTCTCGGATGATGTTTGCCAGGACTGCATGAAGGTTTGACTAGAACTGGAGAATCCACTACAGGATATATGTGTATATGAATGTATCTATACACACATATACATGTAAAAATCAACAAGTCAAACAGCATTTATTTGATTGACTGTTTGCTGGAAATATCTTAGCTGACATGAATCTCCCATAAGTTTTATCAACTGATAAAGCCTTAGCAGGAGTCCGTTAAGTCTGGTAAGTTTTCTGCGAAAATGTATGCTAATCCTTCAGTTTACTGGAGTAAACTGCAGGAAAATTTGCCAGGAGAGCTACAAGGGACAATGTTTCCAGTACTCAGGATATTTAGATCCTAAGAGAAATATTTCTGATAAACCACAGGTTATCCTGCTGTGAATGTCTTCGTATTCAAGGCACTCACCAACCATGTGTGATCTCAGCGCAAACTGGTGTGCTTGCCAGGAGAACAGCGGGAGTGTGTGAAGAAAAACATTATACTCTCTGCCCTACCATAGAGATGAAGATCAGAAGAAATGATCTAGAAAAAAATGACAGTGGAGAAATTTTTGTGTATTAGGTACATTAGCTCTCTCTCCCCGTCTTGAAGGAGTGGCCTTCTTTGGGAGATGTCCTGTGGGATTCGGTTGTGCGACCCCACCTAGCCGCTAGAGCCAGGCATTCGAGGAGTTTTCCCTGCATGCACCCTCTTGCTGTGGTGAGGCTGCTGCTGCAGCATCCTGGTGGGTGAGGGGACTGGCCCCTGGACTGGCTGGAAGGGCCACCAGGATAGCTGTGTGCATTGGTAAGGCAGCCTGTTGGTGACAACAGATTAGATAGAAAATTTCAAAATGGGACCTGCCAGCTGTGTCATCAGCAAGATAGCCTGAGATCTTAAAAATGGCTCCTCCTACGGACTTAGGGCATGAGAATTATCACAGCTGTTTTCTCCTCCTCTGGCAGACGCATTGAGATTAGTTAAGTGGGTCCCCTTCACTGTGGTCCGTGGATTTTTCAATTTGGTGTTTTTGTGAGTTCACACATGGGCCCTTTAAGAGCAGGTTTTCCGTTTCCTACAGTTCTGCAGTCTTCCTGGACATGTTCCTTGTTGGTTTTCAAAGCCAGGTGCTTTGGGGGGCCTGTCTCTCCTGTGCAGGTTCTACAGGCTGGGGTGCTTGATGCAGAGCTTGAGTCCCTTGCTCCTCAGGGGAAAGATCTGTGACGTTATGATCCTTCCTGGTTGTGAAACGCTGTGGCTACTGTGTGGGTTTTTCCTTGGCGAGACAGGACCCCTGCCTCTCCCATCCACCTAGATGCTGCCCTTTTACTGCGTTTTGTGGAGGCTCTGTTCACTCAGTTTTCAGGTCTCTTTCTAAGGATATTATCCTGTCTATAATTGTAGATTTGTTGTGTCTCTGGGAGGAGGTGAGTTCAGGATTTTCCTAGGCTGCCGTCGTCTTGAACTCTCCCTCTATGAATTACTCCTGTCTCTGGGAACACAGCTACTCTACTTTGAAATATCAAGTCACATTTGACCTTACAAAGGTGTTAAAATATTAGCTTATTTTTTTTTCCTATTTCTCTGAGAACAAACTTATCCTCCTATGATTTGCCATAGATGAGAACATTCATGGATTTCACAGTGTCATGGAAGGTGTCATAGATTGGATATTATCATTTTTAGGTATATGTTTAAGTCCTCACTCCTCATAAAATTAAATGTGACCTTTTTTGGAAATAGGGTATTAGTAGATATAATCAAGTTGAGTTCCTACTGGAGAACAGTGAATCTTTAATACAGTGTAACTGGTGTCCTTATAAGAGAGGAGCAAAGACACAGAGACAGAAGGAAGATAGTCATGTGAAGACAGGCAGAGCTTAGAGTTATGCTGCCACAAGCCAAGGGATGCCCTGGGCCACCAGAAGCTGGAAGAGGCACAGAAAGATCCTCCCCTAGAGGCTTCAGAGGAAACATGACCCTTCCAACACCTGATTTCAGGCTTTTAGATTCCAGAACAATAAGACAGTAAGTTGCTATTGTTTTTAAGCCATCTAGTTGTGGTAAGCAGTTAGGACCACCCTAATAAATTAAGACAAAAGGTCTCATTGTTCCTTGGAATTAAAATAATTTGGTTGCTTTGCAACTTCAGGTCTTTGATGGTCACCAAAAAGTTAAAATTTGAACTTTACTTGCATTTTTCTCATTATTGTGTAGGAATTATATTCTTTGCAGTGCTCTACCTTATGAACAAGCTTGCCTTCCTTCTTGAAAATAATTTCCTGGATATATATTCCCATGTGAAAAGGATTTCCTGGTTTATCCTTGACTCTGTCACCCCATTGTGCTTTGGCTTGCCTTGTTTCTGACAAGGCTGATGTCATTCTTAGCTTTGCTTTTTTGTATATAATACATCATTTTTTTTTTTTTTTTGCTTTTGCTTTCTTTATCTTTCAATATAAAAACTAATTTATCACTGGTTTTTAGCAAATGGACAATAATGTACCCTGGTATGGTTTCCTTGTTATGTCCTTTGGCCGAGAAATGATCTATTGAAAATGAGAAAGAGAATTCATTAGGGTCACCTTGATAGTTTACCTTCTGTCATGGATTAATGTCTTTTACTATGGGTGATCCAGTTTTATATATTTTCAAATTGATTCATGTATTTTGTTTAAGTGTCATTTGTTAAAAGAAGGAGGGTAAAATTAATCTTTTTAATTTTGTCTTTGCCATCACAAACTTAAAATATATACTTGATATAATTCTTTAAATTTGAGTTGCTTTGATAACTATTATAAAATGGAACATTTTTCATATTTTATTAAGAATTATTTATTGATAGCTTCTATGTATATACTTGTACTTTGTAAATTATTTTCTTTTGCCACTTTTAAACATTTTGGTTTTGAATATGCAAGTAATGGAGGACTACTTGTAGTCCTTGTAAACTTTAAATCTAATACAAAACCACATATTATATATATAAATAATAAAGCCAGATATTCACTACTTGCCCATATAATTCTATTAAATGTATAGCAACCTATGTTATTGAACACATTGCCAGATGTTGAGACACATTCTGTTATAAACAGCTTATAAAGGAATAAATGAGAAACAATATGAATTAACTTATTAATATGAATTAACTTCCTCTCCCATCTGGGAAGCTAGAGAATCGATACTGGCATGAATGTTGGTACCCTGTGGCTTCGTTTCTCCAATATTGCTTACCAGACATCAGCCCAGAGTTGTAAGAAAATGTCTTGGTCCAAACCTCGTAGGAGGACATCTACTTGTTGGAAAATAATTAAAAGAGATGCAAATGAGTCTAAAAATGTAGTTTATTTCCAATCTCTCCTAATAAAAACTAGAATGGAGGGCAACTTTATGCCTAGTCCAGAAAATCCAGGAAAATTCAGAATATCCAGAATCGATGTATCATGGTAATTTTATTCCCATATAATTTATTTAGAAATATATATGAATTATAATTTATTTAATGGTCATTTCTTTTGCTCCTAGAACTCACATTTCCAGACAATTTTTCTCACAGAATTTGGTCATGTATCATATGTATTTACAGTTTAAAGCTTTGTATTAATTATGCATTTATATTTCTCTGCAACAGATTTATGCATATAGAATGAATTTTAATATATAGGCATTACCGTGATGCTTTAGAGCGTTATACTGAATAATTATTCTGAGTTATGTTATTATAGTTGTTATTGAGTTCATATTTAATCCAAGCAACAAAATATATTTTTATTTTGAAATATAATTTTCAAATCAAATAATATTATATAAGGGAATCATCTATAATGGGGTAGATAGATCTTTGTAAAAACTATTCTGTGCATCCATGATTTAGTATTTTTAAATGTTAGAATAAAACATTATTCAGTGATTCTTAATAACAAAATGACAAAAAGATATGGGCACTTTTATGAGTGGGGATTATGGAAGGTGCATTCATGATTGTTGATTAGTACATTATTTCAGTAAAATCCACAACAGCGGAACTTCAACATATTCTTACTAAATTAATCTAAATCCAATAAACTCATGGTGAGAATGAATAAAAGTGAGGAGAAATAATCCAAGAATGACAGTGATAAGGAGCCTTGTTCCAAAAGGAAATTCGCATTTCAATAAACTTGTGGGAAAAGCTATGAAAATATGCCCCCTATTACTCAGAAAACAAGTTGAAGAAAATATATTCCCTCATACTTGAAAATGCAGTTATCATATTTTGGATTTAAGTATGGATTTTTAAGCCACCTCCTCCTTTAAATATGAAGCACAGATATAGGTGAATAAAAGTGTACATTAAGATTTTTCTCATTAGTAAGAATAGTGAACATTCAGAAATGTTAGCAGTTTGTTATTTCCCCATATGCTTTTTACAAATTTTGAATATTCAGATATTGACATGGAGAGATACTGTCTTCATCATCGTCATGCATTTGTTACCTGATTGACATAATTTGCTGACACCTGCAACTCTACTGGATTTATTGGAGCCTCTTATGAGACACACTGCTTTGTCTCATAGGAGCAATGCATTGTTTTACAACAGAGGATAGAACAGAGAAGTTCATTAACATTAAAAAATGTCTTTTACCTCTCATGACCATGGAGAATGGTAGAGTGTTTGCAAAATAAGAAAATGGATTAATGCTGATTTTCACAGTAAAGCCCTTTTCATTTTATGGCTTACTTTCCTATTGTATGTAGGAAAGCATTTGTAGAAAATAAAGTAGGTTAATTCATGTCAAGAACAGTAGGTGATACATACTTCTCAAAACAAAAGACTTAAAATGAAAAAAAAATCTCATTAAGTTTGTGTTTTCATCAGAGATTAATGGATATCTAGGTTTTTCAATGTGCTTCCTAATCTCAAGAAAATCACTAGACAAAATTCTATTTTGTTATAGTACTAGGATTTGCTGCCAGTTTCTAGGTTACATCAGGAAATTCTTATCTCTAGAATACAATAGTTTTAGTATTTTAACCATTCTGTGTAAGTGAGAACAAAATTCAGAAATTACAGAAAGAATACTCTCTGTGTTGATCTATCCATAAACTTTCCCTTCTATTTATAAGTACACTGCTATTTTTGGCACATGGACAAATATATTTCAGTTCTGTAGCCTTTTTTTTTTCTAATTGAAGTGCCATCAGTTACAATGTGTTAATTTCTGGTGTATAGCACAATGTTACAGTCATGCATATACATATGTATATTCGTTTTCATTAAAGGTTATTACAAGATATTGAATATAGTTCTCTGTGCTATACAGCTGTAGCCTTTTAATCTTAGAAGTGGACTTTTAAAACATGTAGCAGCTGAAAGCTTCATTGTGTAGCCTCATGCATAATCACATAATCCATTGGCAGAGACACAGTAGTGGAATTAAAATAGCATTTTGTAGGGTTAATTTGGTTTCTGGTAAATGCTGAAAACTATAACTAGGTTTTTAAGGACTATTTTAAGACTACAATTGTATATGATTGAAATAAATTCTTTACCCACATACAATGCAAATACCTTATTATCCTAATGAAAGAAATGGTCACATCTTCTTTATTAAGAAGAAAAAAATTTTTTTTCTTCAGATTCATAATGGAATTTGAGTGCTATGTGTACTGTCACACAGTGTCAGTGCACTCAGGTGCATGTCCAAGAGTCAGAGTGAAGCCATCTTCATATTTTGCCTTTTTTCCTCCATTTCTCTGCCCCTCTTTGTCTCTTTTTGTCTCTCATCTCTCATCTCTCTCTCTCCCTCCCTCCCTCTCTCTGCCTTTATGGTTTTCTTATATGATTAATAGCAAAGAATGTTTGAAAAATATGTGATGGTATATAAAAATTCAAAAAATATAAAAAAGTATATATGTTTAAAAACTTCTCCCTCTTCCAAACCCCAAATGTGAGCCTTGACTCATCCTCCTACTTTCCCCCCCAGGAAGTAACCACTGACAAACACGTATCATACCAAGTTCCAAAAGATTTATCTGAAAATACCAATATGCCTACGTGTATACTTATTGATATTTTTTAGTATATATAACCGGCTTATTCTCTTCATCTTTCCACTCATCTTTAAATGTTTGATATCAATACACACATACTATATATATATACACACACACACACATATATACACACACACACACATATATACACGTTAACTCATGTTTGTATAGAAGTCTCTATTTTGAGTATATCACATCTACTTTTATATTGATGGACCTTTAGATTATTTTTCAATGTTATGCTGTTACAGAAAATTCTGAAAAGAAGCTTGTGTGTGTGTGTGTGTTTGTATGTGTGTGTGTGTCTTGGCACTCATGAGAGTATATATGAGTAGATTTAAAGCATCCTAAATATTCTGATAAATGAGTTTGTATGCTTTTCATCACTATTTTTCTGTCAGTTTACATTCCTTCAAAAGTATGTATTTTTATTTATTTTAATTTTTAAATTTATTGAAGGGGACTTTGAGATACTGTGAGTTGGTAATGATCATAATTTTGTGCTCCTGAGTCATATGCCTGCCCTGAGTCATTCGTGGCAATGAATTAGTAAATGACAAAATAGTGTATGATGTTCATACCTCACTGCACTTATCAGGCAAGAGTATAAAAATAGGTCTAGTCCATCGCTCAGATGTTCTAACATTGGATGGAAAATGACAAGTAGAAATGCCTTTTGTTTTACTGTGCATGAGTAGCTGTTGATGTTCGGATGGATATCTGTCCAGAACTTCTGCAAAGATCATGTTTATTGACATATAGAAATTCACTGAAGGCAACAGAAACTGAAATGAGGGATTTATTATATGTAGGTTTTTATTCAGTTAAACTCAAGACTGCAGCTAAGGCTTGGGCGCAGGCTAGATTCTCAGCCTAGGATGCTGCAAGTTCTTTTATTCAGCCCCTAATCTTTGCTCCTCTCTGAGTGTTGGTTTTGTTGATCTCTTTCCATATAGAATATCTTTCTCTATTTTCCAGACCACATAGTAGATAGTCTTTCTGAGATCTCACAAGTTCACATATTACAGATATAATTGCAGAATAAATTTCTCTTTCTCAGAAGACATTTTGAGGAAGATTTAATTGGTCCAGACTGGCAAGGTGCCCATGGCTGCCTAGATCAATCAACTGTGATTGGGATAAGAGGGAAGTTCTATGATCCATAAACAGAGCATCCCTGAAATGAATCCTGAGGATTTGGGTGGAGAGATATCTAAAAAGGGGAGTTAATTTTCTGCTAGGAAATAATTCAATATATGCCTTCTGTAAGTATTTAATTTTTAACAACAACTTCAGAAATACGGAAATAAATAGTTGTATCTTTTCAATTAATAATATATCCTTAACATATTTCTGTCCCGATTTATAGATTTTACATCATTTTATTAACCATGTAGTATTTTACTGCATGAATATGTCACATTATTTAATCAGTTCTATATTTGGTATTTGGGGTACTTAAAGTTTACATCCTTGTAGGTAATGGTTGTATCTAGCCATGATTATTTCCTTAAGATATAGAAACAGAAGGTAAAACTGCTAGATCAAAGCATACACATATTTTTACAAATTTTTGTATTATAAAATATCTCCCTTCCAACAGAAACGTGTGACAATTTGTTTTCTCACCAATATTTAGTAGAGCACCTCCTATGCCCATCCGACAGACAAACAATATTATAAGAAATCCCTTGGTCTTAATATAATATACCTTTAGCAATATCTATTTAATGAAGACATTTTCCTTAATATTTGGCCTAGAAAAACTTGTGTTAGTTTTCTCAGAATCTAGAAAAGAGATATTTTCCCTTGATTGTCTGTTCTACTCTTGAAGTTCCATAGTTATATAACTATTTGGATAAAATGTGTGCAACATTCAAATAATTGGACTTTTCTTTTGCTATACTTCCCAAGGTGATGAAAATATAAAAATAAACTTTCTCTCTGCCTTACTGTTTATCTGTTAGAGACAAAATGACTTTTACAAGCTTTTTGACTTGTTAAAAATCTTTGTTTAAATACACAAAAGCAGTTAATCATTCATGTGTGCCCTACTGGTCACAGAGATAACTTTTGTAGCAAAGACAGAATCAGATTTATTAACTCTTGCATTTGCATTGTTTTATCTGGAAATATGTTCTTTCAAACTATTGATTTTAACAACCTGGTACGTTTTATTGTGGAACTGGTCTCGAAAAGAGTGAGACTAAACGAATATAGCACTGGTAATTTAATAGAAACTTTGGCAAGTTGATTTAGTGTTATGCTGAAATTTTCCCTATTTTCTGAAATGTTGTTATTTCAAATTTATCAATAAAAGTAGCAAGATAGCAATTCATTGAACCCTGCAACATGTATGTAAAAATCATTTGGTGTAAATGATTATATGGGAGGTGATTAATTTCATCTGAAGAAAGTTGCTAACATTTTAAAAATCCATACTGTTATTACTCCTTGATAGCAAAATATTAGTAATGATTATTATTCCATTAAAATAGATATTTTAAGATTCAAAACTGAGAATGTCATAGAATTTTGAATAGTAAGATTCACAGTGAGATAGCAGATATACTATACACTTCAATTACTACATTTCCAAAGATTTTAAATTCAAAGTTAATTTTATGTGTAACTATGATATTCTAATTCTTATTGGCTTGGTGTCATAAAATACTTAAATGAGTTTTTTTTCAAAACCTTCATGAACTTAAACCTCCCTTCAGAATTCCAAATACAATAATTCCAGACTTTTCTGGGGTCTTCAGAAAGATAATAGGCATTTATTTACATGGTGACATTTTGAGAGTTTTCCAAGAAGGCTCCCTTGTACATTTTTGAGAGTTTTCCAAGAAGGCTCTAGAAAGAATTTGCTTTGTTGTAAGCTAGAATTTTTACTTTGTGTAACATCTGAGTAAATTGCTTTAACTTATAAGATATATCTAAACCCCAAACCTCAGTGAACTCACCTTATAGGACATCTTGTGCCTGACCTTTTTTAGTGAAGAAGGTAGCTTATTAAATGAATTCAGAAAAAAATTCTAATACTAGTGTTTGGTAGGGTTTTCTAATACTAGGTCTAATACTGACTGTTTGAGATTTTTTATTCTCCTCTAACTAAAAAATATATAGCATGTGCATTTGTCTTCTTTCTGTATCTTCCTGAACGTGTTTATTGGTGGTTTGTACATGTGCGTGTGTGTATGTGTGTGGAGAGGCACCAGCAGTGAAACTATTGGTTGAAAACTATTGCTATTGGAAGAAGTTTAGGTTTTATCACTCATGCTTTTCTGGAAGACAGAAATGTTAATATTCACTCTGGTCTTTTGTTGCTTCTCCAGGATGAAAAATGACTGGTAATGTGTTGGCTAATTTAATATAATCTTTGTGCGTCATGTGATTCATCCCTACTGAGACCAGTAAATCCATTGCAAACAGGGCTGGGCTCACCTCCAGACAGTTATTATACCCCTTCGCCAAGTAGCAAGTAAGAGAAACTGGAGAGTGAGGAAGAAATCAAAAGTTGTTTTACCATTATAATTAATTCTTGTGTCTGAATAAATCAGGAGTTGGTTAGACATTAGGATGAAGAGGACTCTGTCATACCACGGTTCACTAATAATCATAATTCTGTGATTCTGAGTCATAGTGCCTGCCCTGAGTCACTCATGGCCAAAAATTAGTAAATGACAAAACAGTATGTAATGTTTGTACTTCACTGCACTATCAGGAAAGCATCTAAAATAGGATCTGGTCCATCACTCAAATGTTCTAAAATTGAATGGAGAAAAATTACTGTTTATTTCATCATTTATTATTTGTGATTTAAAATGCCAAGTAATAGGGAAGATACCACCCCCACATTTTATATGGCACACATATTTTATATAAGACCTATTTAAAGAAATTATATTCACACTATAAAACTTCCTGATACTTTTTACAACTTTTTAATCAGAAAGACAGGATTTTCCCATTTGATATACATGCTGGTTTCAGTGTACCATGGAAGCAAATAAGAAAACTTCAACAAAGGAGGCAAGAATATACAATGGAATAAAGACAGTCTCTTCAGCACATGGTGTTGGGAAAACTGGACAGCAGCATGTAAATCAGTGAAGCTAGAACACTCCCTTACACCATACACAAAAAATAAACTCAAAATGGATCGAAGACTTAAACATAAGACAAGATACAACAAATCTCCTAGAAGAAAATATAGGCAAAGCATTATCTGACATACATCTCAAAAATGTTCTCCTAGGGCAGTCTACTGAAGCAATAGAAAAGAGAGCAAAAATAAACAAATGGGACCTAATTAAACTTACAAGCTTCTGCACAGCAAAGGAAACCATAAGTAAGACAAAACGACAACCTACGGAATGGGAGAAAATTTTTGCAAATGATGAAACCGACAAAAGCTTGATCTCCAGAATGTATAAGCAGCTCATATGACTTAATAAGAAAAAAAAAAAAAAACCCAGTCCAAAAATGGGCAGAAGACCTAAACAAGCAATTCTCCAAGGAAAACATACAAATGATCAATAGGCACATGAGAAAATGATCTATATCATTAATTATCAGAGAAATGTAAATCAAAACTACAATGAGGTATCACCTCACACCAGTCAGAATGGCCATCATTCAAAAGTCCACAAATGACAAATGCTGGAGAGGCTGTGGAGAAAAGGGAACCCTCCTACACTGCTGGTGGGAATGCAGTTTAGTGCAGCCACTGTGGAAAACAGTATGGAGATTCCTCAAAAGACTAGGAATAGACTTACCATATGACCCAGTAATCCTGCTCCTGGGAATACATCCAGAAGGAACCCTACTTCAAAAAGACACCTGCACCCCAGTATTCATAGGAGCACATTTACAATAGCCAAGACATGGAAACAGCCTAAATGTCCATCAACAAATGACTGGATAAGGAAGATGTGGTGTATTTATACAATGGAATACTATTCAGCCATAAAAAATGACAACCTAACACCATTTGCAGCAACATGGATGTCCCTGGAGAATGTCATTCTAAGTGAAGTAAGCCAGAAAGAGAAAGAAAAATACCATATGAGATTGATTATATGCAGAATCTAAAAAAAAAAAAAAACCATAAATACAAAACAGAAACAGACTCATAGACATAGAATACAAACTTGTGGTTGCCAAGGGAGAGGTGGGTGGGAAGGGATAGACTGGGAGTTCAAAATTTGTAGATACTGACAGGCATATGTAGAATAGATAAACAAGATTATACTGCATAGCACACAGAAATATATACAAGATCCTGTGGTAGCTCACAGCAAAAAAAAAAAATGTGACAATGAATATATGTATGTTCATGTATAACTGAAAAATTGTGCTCTACACTGGAATTTGACACATTGTAAAATGACTATAACTCAATAAAAAAAAGTTAAAAAAAAAGAAAGAAAAGTAATTTTTAAGGTGCCTTTGGATAACCAGCATAGACAGTGAAGGAAATGAATCAAAAATGCTCCTAGCCCTGAAATAAGTAAAATTTTGGTTAAAGTAAAATCACAATACTATCACATTCAAGCCTTCAATATCTATATCCCTATATGATTTAATCATTTACAAAGTACACGTTGTAGCCAAATATTTGTTTTACTCCTATACTTTTCTTTGGGTGTTGTGTTTAATTGTCCAGTTTATCAAAGAAAATTTTCCTGTGGTAGTCTTTCTTTTCCTTTGGGTTTTGAACTTCAGAGGTTTACACTGTTCAAATTGTAAGGCATCTTTTAATTAGACAGTTGTCTTTGTGTTGATGTCTGTGTCTTTGTCTGTGATGGAACATATGTTCCACTTGCTAAAAATTCTTTATGATTCTTCAGATGATGTTGAAATCAATAATACAGGGCCTGGAAGCAGCTACTAATTTTTTTTTCTGTGCTATAGATTCATTTGATTTTTAAAGGGCTTTTAAAAATGAAATTTTATAGTCTATATTATTTGTCACCTGGTTTCTTTTACTCAGAATAATGAGATTCATTTATGCTAATACATGTGTTAGTTCATTGCTGTGTAGTATTCCATACTCTCTACTTGCCTCTTTGTTTTTTTTAAATGGAGGCTTGGGGGATTGAACCCAAGCCTCTGTGCATGCTAAGCATGTGCTCTACCACTGAGCTATTCCCCTCCACCTATCCATTTGCCTGTAGTTTGCCATTTTGGAGTATAACAAAAGAAGATGCTGTGAACATGCCTGTGTTAAATCTTTGCAAGGACATATGCTTCCCTTCTCTAGTAAATACCTAACAGTATAATGGCTGAAACATAAAAAAGAAAATGACACACACACACACATACCACAAACAAAATCCCAATGCCATTTCCAGCACTCTCCACGTATTTGTGTAGGTCTGTATTTTCCTCCGGCATCATTTTTCTTCTGCCTGACAAGCTGTTCTTAAACATTTTTTTTACAGTGAGGGTGTGCTCTTGATTAATTCCTTCTGTTTGTATATGTCTTCAAACATCTGTATTTCAACTTAATTTTTGAAAGATATCGCAAAGGTATAAATTTTGCGTTGTCAGGTTTTTCTTTTTCTTGCAGTACTTAAAAGATGTCTCTCTGCTGTTTTCTCACTTCCATTGTTCATGACAAAAACTCTGCATGTTCTATATGAAATATGTCTTTTTTTGCTCTGGCTGCTTTTAAGATATTCTCTTTGTAGTGGTTTTGAGAAATTTTAATTTGATGTGCCTTGGTGTGGTTTTCATGTGTTTTGTGCTGGAGATACGTTGAACAGGGTTGTGTCTCAATCCTTAGAAGCCTAATTTCTGCACCTCTCTACTTCATTAAAAGTCTTCTTGCCAAGATCCTTTTATTCCTATGGCCACTACATAGTTTATCACTCCTCATGTGTCCTGCCCTCTTAGCAGTGCTTGAAAAATGTAGCACTTTGTCCTCTCTGATACCCCCATGCTCCTAATATGTCTTCCTGTTTCTCTGGCTAATCCTACTC
This sequence comes from Camelus ferus, assembly GCF_009834535.1. Lineage (NCBI taxonomy): Eukaryota > Metazoa > Chordata > Mammalia > Artiodactyla > Camelidae > Camelus > Camelus ferus. The sequence goes on from NC_045701.1 coordinate 50,153,554, forward strand.
AGTCTCCTTTGTGGGTGATTCTTCCTCCCTTTTTCTTCCTTATACTCAGTTACTCTTTCCTTTTCATTCTGATTGCTCTCTAATCTCCATTGTCTTCTCTTCTTCAGTTGTCATTTAGATACTGTTGACTTATACTCTGCTAAACTCCAGATACTCATATCCAGTTCTTTCTTGTACATTTGCCCTTGGATGTTTTGCAGCATCCTTCTCAAACTGGCATCCTCTTCAAATTCTGTCACTTCCTCCTCAAAGTCTGCCGATATCCCACTGAACTCACGATCATCCTACTAATTGTGCTATTTCTCCAGTATTTTCTGTTTCTGGGCGCTGAATAAATGTGTATAATTATCTATGCCCTTAATTACCCTTTCTGGGCTTGCCCACTAAACTACTTAATTTAACGTACCTGCAAAACCCCTTTATACCTGGCCTAATTCCCAGCTCTAGTTTCTTCTGTTGGTTAGTATTTTATGTGGCCATCCATTGGCTGCAAGTGACCATGAGCAACCTTCTATGTTACTATGCGAATTTGTTATTAATATTGCATAAAGTAAAAAATAATTTAATATATTTTTTACATATTTATCACCTCTATCATAGTAAAGGTTTTGTAAAAATTATAATCTCAGATTTGGAAGGCATGCTAAGAATTCAATAATTATTTCTATATGGTATAATTTACAGGCAAACACTCAGACTTAAACATGGCTTAAAGTTTTCAGGATATGTGTATTTCAGCAAATTAGCAAAATATTTTGTAGTTTTTCAAAATCCCTAGCATTTATATCAGTCAGCATTTATTTGCCTTTTAGCTGAACTTTGCTGTTTTGTTTTTAAATAAAAGGTTATTGTTTCATTTAATGTCATTAACCTTACATTAATGTAAATGGCATCACTTGCCTTTCAAATTTGATTAATTTAATCATATCCAAAAGAACATTTTATGACATTTAAAGAATACTAGATTGTGCATAAATTTTCTCTGCATAATTGCATTTTTATTGCAACAAATAGATTAGAATTAGTAATTATTCCAAATTGAGTACTAATGGATTTCAACACTTTTGTATTGCTATTCAAACACACATGTCATATTTTTGATGGTCTGTGAAAATTTTCTGTCTTTTCCACAGTTAAATAGTTGTCAAGAATAAGTTAATGTCTTCTTTCTCTACTATTTTTTTACTCTTTTTACAAACAAATTAAATTCTCATAATAAGTTATAAGAATATAATAATAGTTGTAAGAAATGATAAATTTCTTCACTGTATTTATACCATTCAGACACCTAATTAACGTTGAAAAAGTTTAATAAGAAATATTTTAGCATAGTATTAATAGCTATGTTAAGCGATAGAAACATGCTTTAATACCACTTTTTCAAAAGGAAACTTACTGTGAACATGAAGGACTTATTTATTCTACATTGATTTGGCTAGTGTATCTCTAAGACTCCATGGCAACAAAAGATTGAAACAAAACTAATATAAATACCTTGCCCTCAAATAACTCATGACCTAGAAGTCAGGTTGACTGAGAGAGAAAACAACACTGATGTCTATAACATGATACATTGTTGTTAACTTCAACTCTCGGACTTGATATAAATAAATTAAAATTAATATAAAACAAAAAGCTTTTAATAGACCATTAATGTAGTGTAACTTAACAACGTACTCTGTGATAAGGGCTCTATGAACAGTTAAAGATCTAGGTGACACAGAAAAACCCAGAATGAAGTATCTCCAATTTACTTATCACTTATAGAATAACATTTAAGATAAACCTTCATTAGGATTTTGTTAAATAAAGATTTAGGAGTAGAGGTAAGAATATTTTTATATAAATGGACATGTGAACACAAGCAAGTACAATCCAGGAGATACTGGATAACGTCACACAAAGGTCACCAAAGCATAATGAGAGTGGAAAATATCTGAATGAGAGTATCATAACAGTATCCACATCAGTTACAGACACGGCCTTGGTGAATGTCCGCCAGCAAAAGGTGTGTGTTTGAATGCCGTTAAGCCAAAATCCATAGGTATCAATTGAATTTCCTTCTAGGTATCATCTGATATCTGAGCTAATCCAAATATTCTTCCTTTTAGAATATGAATTGTCTACTTTTTTTTTTTGAAAGGATAAATTATCTGTATAGCGCCATAAATAAATTAATACTGCATTTAGTCATAAAATTTCTTATGTTACAGAAAACAAACAAAAAATCTCTAATTTTTTCTCAGTAAGGTATTAGAAAGTGTGGGTTTTTTTTTTTTTTTGAGACAATAAAAAGACGTAAAATAAGCTGAGATGTATGCTACCTGGTTAACCAACTCATGCCTTCAGCCTTGAGCAGGCTGAGCTCTGATTGCCTCGCCCTTGTTGAGCTGTAGCTTCTACACTTTCCCCTTCAGTGTTATTACACCTATGGAAGCATCAGAAGACTCCGCAGTGAATTCCCTGAGTTTTGAGTATACTTTTCCCTGCCCCTGCTATGAAACTGCGACCCCACCTCTTTATAATCATGAGAATCTGACACTCAACCAGTATAGTAACTCCTTTTTTGCCCTGTTGATCTGAAAGAGTTATTCAGAATATTCAAAGCCTCAGGTTCAAACTTGTGTTTCCTGCTAGGAACCAGAACTCCTATCAGTAGAGCACAATTTCTAAAAGCAGTACCACTAAAATCCATAAAGAAGCCAATTTTAATCCTATCCCTTGGTTCCCAGACCATGCCTTCAGTACACAGAGGACACGGCACTATATATTGGATGTTGCCTTAGTGAACATATGCCATCCTGGAGGATAACACCTGCAGGGTCAGTCCTCAAGTTGACGACTTATTTAAATGCCAATCTTCGGCCAGCTATTTTGCAGTATTTTGATATGTGGTAGAAAGAGTGGATCACTTAGACCCATGTCCATTATTGCATATATCATTATAAAATGGCTACTTACATCTGGGGTTGAATTATGTGGGATTCCATGTCAGTGAATTAGTCATTTTCTAAACCTTTAAATAGCGATGACTGCAGAAACACTTGGAGTAGGGAAGGAAATTCATATTGGGAGTGAGGCATCTGTTACAACAAGGAAAACTGCTGCCCTTGCCGAAGTGGAGGGGATCTAACGTAAACAGCTGGCCCCCAAAGGGCTAGTTGTTCTCATTCAGGGCTCACTGGTGATAAAACATTCAATACAGTTGTAGTTGGATGAGCATGGGTGAGAGGAAGTACGTGCTGTTGGCTGCATGTGTAGTCTCCATTGCTGCAAACATGACCGCTTCATTCATGAGTCTCTTTCATAAGCAACGGTGTATGTAGCTGGACATACAGCCTGGCTAGCACCCACTCAGTATGTCCTCTGACCACCGTATTGTTGTGTCCTTCTGCATCAGATCCTTCCTACCGGGTCCATCTACATGCGTCCCCTCCACAATCTCTTTTCTATGACCTTTTGCTGTTGGTTCTCTGGGTCCTGACCAACCAGGCATTTGTATTGCCCAGTCCACGTATATCTCTATAGCAGGCCATATTTTCTCTCTGTGAATAAGGCCTGAGTTTCTTCTATGAGGCCCCTGAGAGCTCCGTTACTGCTGCTGCATCAGTCCCTCTTGACTTAATGATTCCATAAATTAAATTATGGAAGTGGCATCATTGCAGCAGGGGTAATGGAGTGTAGAACGAATTGTCCATGTAATTTTCTGGGCCCTCTGTAACTGCTTGGGTCTGATTCTGACAGTATGATTCTAACATAGATATTTCTTGTAAGATTGAATGTGATCTTGCACCACAGCTTGGACTCAACTGCATAAGCCTCCCTTTATTGGAGTCTCACTCAAAATTGTGAAGTTTCCAATTCACCTGATAAATTGATGGGAACATCACCCCCAAGTGCAGTATATGTTTTTCAAAATCCACACAGGCTCACATACTGCTATGCCTTTTAATGGTCAATAGTGCAAGATGCAATAATCTGACCTTAACTTCAGTGGAGATGTTTTTGCAAGAACTTCCTGTACATTTCAAATAAGAGCAATTATTGTGGAAAGATCAAGTGGAAGTCTCTGAAACTGCCCTTTGCAGCCAAGATATTAAATCAGATGCTAGATAAATATTGCAAAAAACATCTTCCAAAGGGCTATCATTGTCTGTATGTTTTAAAGGATCACACCAGAGTTATCAATACCAGGTCCAGTTCCTTGCTAGATTACATTCTTTAATCCTATGTAAATAATCTTATCAATGTTTAATCTTAATTCCACTTGTGGTATTATATCAGAAAACATACAAACTGAAATACAAACCAAAAAAAAGTTGACAAAAAGAAATGAATTGAACAGCTCTAAAAATTTGAAAAGAACAAAAAAAAGTTTTTTCCTTCTGGTTAAAAAAAGGATTCAACATTTGGTTTCATTACCACTTGATATATATACAGTTACCATTCATTGATTTTCATCATGCTTACTAAACTTAATATATTCTTTTTCCTATACTCTTGGATGGAAAATTTCAGCTATTATTGGATAGTTTCAGGTAGCTTGCCTGAAGAAATACAGCTTGAGCAGAAGAAAGTTTAGTACTATTTATTTAAAACATTTTTAAAAGCTTTCAACAAAGATTCAATAGAGCATCAAGTTTATCAGTGGTTGAATTAAATGCTGAGAACTTGAGATAATGTTTTCATTATCTCTGGGAGAGTCCAGCATAGGATATCATTAGATTATCCAACCTGCAAAGAAGCAGCCCGACTCTCAGCATTCCTCTAGTCATGTAAAAAAGCAATTATTCCTAAGTGCTAACGAGGGTTAGACATTACTGCTTTCAATATGCTTATAGGAGTTTACTCTCTTGACTGTGCTCTCAGTTATATTAGGTATATGACAGTAATTTGAAAAGACAAAGTAATGTCTTATTAAATATAACATAGTACTGCAACTGTTAAATTGGTTTTCTAAAGTGGCCAGATGGCAGGATTTTCTTAAAGTGATAGGCAAGTAACTGAAATGATCATAAACACGAATAGAAGTGAAGTCATGTATGATAAGAGGAGTCAGATTGGTGATGAAGATTCAAGGTCATGAGTGCTCTTATACGCGAATGATACAGCTACATTCAATGAGGGCCATAGACAGATGAACAAAAGTTTAGGTGAAGCAACTTAAAAGAGGCTAGATTCAGTAAACTTCAGTGGGCTCAGATCAAGATGTAGCAATGGTTTCTAATAAGGTTGCTGGATGGTTGAAGAAAATTTTCCCAGATCACCCTGAATACTAAACGGACTTTGCAAATAAAAAAGAGGAGGTAGGGTCCTGGGATAAGGGAATTTTTCTCCATTTACCCAGAATATTTCTCTTGAGAGTCAGAAATTGTCAAAAGTTGTTTACTCCTGGAAAATGCTAAAGTCTATTTGTACACGGCATGGGACTCCAAGTTGATTACCTCTCCTGAGGTGGCAGAGAAGGCCAAGGCCTAGGCAAGACTCAGGACCTTGGCAGTAGTAAGGAAGGAAGGAAGGAAGAGATTAGAAATATTAAACTGATACAGCAGCCAAGACATGGAAGCAACCTAAATGTCCATCAACAGATGACTGGATAAAGAAGTTGTGGTATATTTATACAATGGAATATTACTCAGTGATTAAAAAAAAAGAGTAAAATAATGTCATTTACAGCAACACAGATGGACTTGGAGGCCATCATTATAATTGAAATAAACCAGAGAGAGAAAGAAAAATACCATATGATATCACTCATATGTGGAGTCAACAAGAAAAAAGGACACTAATGAACTCATGTGTAAAATGGAAACAGACCTTCAGACATAGTAAACAATCTTATGGTTACTGGGGGAAAGGGAGTGGGAGGGATAAATTTGGGAGTTTGAGATTTGGAAATGTTAACTACTATATATAAAAATAGATTAAAAAAAACAAATTTCTTCTGTATAGCACAGGGAAGTATATTCAATATCTTGTAATTCACCTTTAATGAAAAAAGAATATGAAAACGAGTATATGAGTGTGTGTGTGTGTGTGTATACATACATACATGACTGGTACATTTGCTGTACACCAGAAACTGACACATTATAACTGACTGTACTTCAATTAAAAAGAAAAAGAAAAGAAAAAAGAAATGTTAAACTGACCAAACTCATGATTTTACTCTAAGAAGAGCACATGAGCTTTCTCTTTGCCCTATCATCTCTCTCATTCCTTTTCTGCCAGAAACCTTCTGAAAAGAAGGTAGATAGATATCATGACTCAGGGAAACAGCTCTTTTAGCCATCTTATTTATATTATTTTCTCCATCAATTTACAATTTACGTTGAGAGTTTAGATCAGGGGTCAGCAAGATTTTCCTATAAAGCATTAGGCAGTAAATATTTTAGATGTAATAGGCCAATACTGTTAAAACTACTCCACTCTGCACATGTATCAGAAAAGCAGCCATGACAGGACATAAATAAGTAAGCGTGGCTGTCTTGCAATGCAACTGTCTTTACAGGAACAGGTTATAGGATTAAGCCCAGGAATCATAGTTTGCAGTCCCTTAGATTAGAACATGGCATGGACTGAACTGCCATAATGAAGAGATCCTCAAATGCAGTAACTTATTCAAGACACACATCCACTTGTCTTCCATATAAATTTCCAGTCAAGCAGTTCACGGCTAACTGAGAATCCAGGCCATCGTCAAATCTGAATCACTCACAGCCTCCTTCTCCCTCAGATGTAGATTTGGCTCCTCCTCCTGTTCCTGTGATTTACAAATTAATAACTCTGGTGCCTTGCACCTGATATGGAATGGTGGAGAAGAAACAGGATAACCACTAAAGCAGAGAAGCAAAACATAAGTGAAAACAAAGAAGCAAAATAAAAAAAAATAAAAAATAAAACTTCCTTTTAGAAAAGAGAAAGCTTTCAAATACTTGTGCTTGTCTGATAATACACAGAGCAGAACGGTGAGGTCTTTCTGTCGTGGACATAGAGTTAAGTTCCTTTTAGACACCAGAGCTATGCAATTTGGGAGGACCTTTCTTGTTCATTGTCCTTTGTAATCCTAGACTTTGCATCTGGACAAATCTTCCTTTTCTCTTATCTCACAGATCTTGTATGAGCTGGACATCACACTGTAAGACCTCCTTTGCCATATTCCATGTTTCACACTTATGTGGGTTTGGGGCCTGAGGTTGTTTTAGAAGTGGAACCATTGGGTTTTTCATGCCAAATTTCTGTTAAGGTTGGCGATATAATTCTTCTGAAAAATCAGAAACTTTTCTGGTCTATTTGTTTCAATTAGTTCTTTGTGAATGTAACCATAGCTCAAGATTTATTTGAAAATAGGTTTTATGTCAAGATTTCCACAATCTCTGTCTTCATTGTTCGCATCACTAAGTACGCAGTGAAAGACAATATTGTGTGGCTACATGTGTCCAAGGAAGTTCTGTGTTCAGAATGTTTGTGATCTAATATGTACCAAATGGGGAAATTACCCTCAGAAGAATTGAATGTGTTCTGCTCTGGTCCTTTCCTCCTTTTTTGGGGTATGATGTGGGAAATGGACCTGCTCCCCTTGGGTTCAGATACAAAGTCATGCTTAGAGAATGATCAAGCCACCCCACTTGGGCTGGCATGCTTACTTCCTGATGGTTATATGAGAAAAATAAATGGCTCTTTTGTTTAAACCACTACACTTTTAGGTCTATTTTTGCAGCCACCTAGCCTCTGCCTTAACAATAAAGACATAGTGCCTTTCCAGGTTGCTATTGCTATTTTATGACTTCTCAACCAGCCAATTGATTCATAATCTGTTCACTTAATATAAATAGAATTTAAAACTGTATTAGTAATAACCCAGGACTAGAGATGCCAAGGGTATAATGTCAGAAATATAGACAGAACAACTAGTGTACTATATTTGCTTAGAATATTTATAGCACCAACAATAATGTGCTTCTTTTCCAAATGGCCTTTTTTATATGCAGCACTCCGAATTTTCAACAGAATTCTGAAAGCACTGTAATGAGTCAGGAACTCATGCAAAATATAACTAACTCAATTCTCCCCTTTAAAATGACAGAAGACCTCGTATGCATCTACCTCTAATATTCTTTGAACATTGACTGAAGTTGCAAACTATATATACAAGGACAACATGAAAGAAACCAATGCTCAGGTTGTGTGCATGTGAATATCGGTATCTACTAAAATCATCCCTTATTGATGATGACCATACTAGAATTTACAACTAAATCCGTTAAACATTTTCTACATGTCGTATTCTGTCTTAAATTATTAGAAAATAACGTAGAAGGAAATGAGATTAAGTTCAAGCTCACGCAGCTAGAAAAGAGGCAGAGCGGAGATATAAATTTTTAACGTCTGAGATATGAAAAACCTCAGTTGACTCTGTCAAGGTAGTGACAACCACAAGGCATATAAGAATTTTCACCTCAAAATCTATCAAGATTAGTTACTTCTTCATTCAGATCTGATGATTACAGGTTTATTAACATAGCTGATCAAGTTTGAAGGGTTTTTCCTCCTGACCAAATTCAGTTTTGGAGTTTATCTGGGTATCCAATTTTAGTTAATAACAAAAAGTTCCTACTAAGATTTTTCTATATTTAAGATAGTATCTCCCTTATTTCTGATTTTCCTCTTATAATCTTTAGATTTAAATGTTGTATGTGAGATCATGTGTAGGTTAAAGAAGGAGTCAGTGGAGTCATGTCTCTGTATCCTGAATCCTGTTCCTCCATGGGGACCAGTGAGTTACGTTATATTTGGCCAAAAAAAAGAAATATATATATATATATGCTTTAAAAACACTGAGCAATGAGTCTTAGTTTGGTGGTGAGCATGATCTGTAAGTACACAGGTGTCAGACTGTAACGTTAGCATGAGAATGAAACCAAGTCCATGTCTGAAATGTATCAGGTGTAATTGAGGATAAATCAATGGGTGAGCTCCCTGATAGGTGAGACTGATACTCCAAGAGAGGTCACAGACTAAGTATGTTCACCTAGTGGCTGGGAAAATTGGAAATGAAAGTAGATACTAGAAAACTGAAAGAAGGAATTATTCACCTCTGCATTTAAAAATTTTTTTAAGAAATTTTACTGGTTCTTTTCTTGAATTTTGGAGGAGGCTTAACTCTTCAGGGTATATATTAGATTTTTTTTTTAAATAACTGTCTCCAACTATATTCCAGTAAGTCCTCCTTTCACACTGGGAAGGTGTCCAAATATCCTGGCTCCATTCTAGAATTTCTGTCATAATTTGGTTATTTTCATATAAAGATTTTCATATAAATATTCAGTTATTTTTGTTTTTAAAAGTTTATTCTTAACTCAGTTCAAAGTTTGATCTTTGCCCCGCTACGTGAGGGCAGGCTTTTTCCCTGGCCATAGCTCTGAAATAGGGAAGGATCTGGTCTGGCTTTAGGATGCTTCCTTCCTGTCTCTTGTCTATGCATGGGCTCCAGTGTGGGGCTCAAGGATCAGGGAGAGGGGCTAGACTCAACCAGACTACTGTCTTCTGTCATGGCAGTGAAGGGCTCACTCTGATTGAGTCTGTTCTTACTGATCTTTAGCCCTCTGCTAATACGGTGATCTTCAGGTGGGTATGCCCTTGGAATAGGCCACCAGGTTGGGCATGCCTTCACTTAGCTCAGTAGCTGCCTGCAGCTTCTTCCCCTCTGCTAAGCCCACTTCTCTTAGCTGTGAAGTCCTGGGGACAGGTGACGAGCTTGACCGCTCAACCTTGGGCCCCTGATACAAGGTGAATGACCCCCTATTTTCTCCCCAGGCATACCCAAACCATTTCCCCTTCTAACACTCTGGTGAAGACTGCTTCAACAGCCCTTCCTTGTTCAGAAATCACTATACTAGAGGTGGGTGCTATTCTTTAATTCAAATATATACCAGGCTTTCCCCCACAGAAGGGAAGAAGAATTAATAAGTTATCAAAACCGTAATACCAACCTCCCAGAATATTCTCAGGAATGACTTCTCCACCTTCTGCTCTTATCTGGATGCCGGGCAGTGTGTGGGGTGGTCAGTAGGTTCTGAGCAATCATCAAGCTGAAGAAGACACTGATGTCACTTTTTGCAAGTACACTTAGTCTTTGCAAGTGATTTTGAGACGGGGTGGGGTGGGGAGGACACTTGGCTTTAAGCCTCTTGTGCATAGACCTTGTCGTCCCTAAGAAGCTGGTAACTTTCTCAGCCATCTCCCTATGTCAGTGTGAGGGTGGAGGCAGAAGCAAGGAGCTGAGTTATTAATCCTTTCAACTAACTTGGAGGAAAATTGGCTGATCTCACCTACTCATGATGTCTTCACCTTAGACTGCTGGGCACTCAGTAATTTTGTCCTCAGCTCTGGGCTACGGCATCAAGTCTCGGACAACAGGAAAAAATACCATCTGATATTCCAGAAGACCTCATTAGCCACTTTGAGATAGAATCCTGATATGAGTCACTCATTCGACTGGCTATTACAGATGGCCAGACGAAATAGACATTTATTCTCTTATACAAACACCATGAAGGTAAAATCCTCTTGTTCTCCTGCACAGCATGCGGAGCTCATTTTGATTAGGAGGGAGGACAGATCTCTGCTCTTCAAATGTAACTAATGGACGAGGAGGGTAGCAGTACAAAAGGAAAGTGCCCTTCTGTTGACAGCTGAGACTACATTCTTAAAATCAAGTCATCAAATGTCAACCCTGAAAGGGACTTTAGAGACCGTGTAAGTCAAGTCTGATTTTATACTAGAGAAAACCAGGGTCCAGAGTGAAGGGAGGGTGTGCTAAAGGTTCCTCAACTATTTTGAAAAAATAAGAACTAGAACCCAGATTGCCTGACAACAAGTGATGTCCACAGAAATTCTAAAGTCGTTTTGTCAAGCAGTTGGAACACAGAGATAGGGCTACGCACGCTTTGCTGGAATAACACACTCAGAGTTACGATAAGAAAAATGCAACTGCATTTGTTGGCATCACTATTGAATACCATGCAGTTGGAAGAATTCCTCTTAGTGCCCCTGCCAGTCGATCCCCTACCTGGCCTTTCAGGCTTACTAATTGGGGTCTCATGGAATCATTTGAAAGTATGTATCATGTATATTTCAGCTGGAAAACAATACAAGATTTTTATTTTCTAAGTACACATGCCCAAAACCATTCATCCCCACTGAGCACCAGTAGTCAAAGACATTAAAAGAATGGCAGTAGAGAAAACAGCTGCTTAATCAAAATACTGCCCAGCACCAGAAAAGCTTCAAATTACATAGATCAGGGTAAAAGAGAACTTATGGTCTCCGTAAAATGAAGGCATACGTTAATTTTTCTTAAAGTATGAATGTGAGGTCATCCTTTTAAACACTTTGGCATAACTTAGATTTACTTTCTCTTCTTATCCTTCACATCATACCCTAAGGAATAAACCTCACCCAGAATTAGTATCAATGCATATTTAAGGACTGGGAAATATTAATTTAGTCATATGGCCTGTCATGAAAAATGGCTAACTTTAAGATGGCACCTTTTATATTGGTTGTAGTCTGCTACAAATAATAAAAACTCTGTGCTAATGAGCTGACATTTCCATCGCCCTGAAGAGGTTCTGTAATTAGGCTGTAAAAACAGTGGTGCAGTTATGCAATTGTAGTTATTTTTAATTGCTTTATTCCTAATGAGGAAGCATTTTGGATTAACTTGCTACATTTGTAGTGAGTGAAGAAAACATCTTGATAAAAATGATGTTCTCAAATATTTGCCTCTATCCCCAAGTAAGTAAGACAATATTTTTCTCTTGATTTTTATTTCGTTAACCAAAGGTAGTCTACAACCTTCACTTGGCTACTTCATAAAATTATCTGAAAATACAAATGGCTCAATCTTTTTTCACAACATGAGTTAGACCACTGGGAGCTTTTTGTATGACTGAATCATTGACAAAGGGCAGGAGGCTATACACATTTTGAGTGAAGTAGGATTGGCAGTTAGTCACCCACTTGAAGAATATTGTGTATAACTATTATGTCCCAAAATGGTAAACTCAAGTCCCATTTACATTTATATTCAAAGTACAAAAAATTACTAAAACTACACATAGATTCAGGTAGCCTTCTAAGTAACTTCTGGTCATTATTGAGAGTCCCTGAATTTATACCTCAGTAACAAATCCTCTTAAATCCTTCTGACCAGCCCTCCTCTTCAAACTGTCAGTTTTCTGATGCTCCCTCCAGTGTCCTTTATGAGAATGCCTACTTGAACACCAAGGGGGAAGTCTCCCAGTTCTAAGACCACCACCAGCATGAATGCCAAGGGGGTGGTGAGCTTTGCACAAATGTAGGAGAATGGGTCTCTTCCCAATTTTGTCTCCTTTACTATAATTTGCTTTTCTTTCATCACAGACTTTAGATTCTTCATTTCAATTCATTTTATAAATTAGGTCTAAAAGGATGACTCCTGTGCAGAGGGTTCTGTATTAATCAGCATTCTTCAGAGAAGTAGAGCCAATAGGAGATTTCTATGTCTATAGTTAGGTAAATATATGTGTATATTATATGTATGTTTATTATAAGGAATTGGTTCACAATTATGGAATTTGAAAAGTGCCGGGATCTGCAGTCCAAGTCCTGAGAACCAGGAGACATGATGGTGTAAATTCCGGTCTGAATCCAAAGGCAAGAGAGGACCAGTGACGAAGCTTTAAGACCTTAGGACAGAGAGAGCTAATTCTCCCTTGCTCAACTTTTCTTTCTATGGTTTGGATGAGGCCCACTTAAACTGAAGACAGCAAACTGCTTTATTTACTTTACATATTCAAATGCTAATCTCATCCTGGCAAATTCTCACAGACCCATCCAGAATAATGTTTAACCAAATATCTGGGCATTATGCAGCTCAGTCAAGTGGCCCCATGAAGTTAACCCATACCCTTGCCTGGAATTGCTGGCTTGCTTCCTAGATCATGTTAGCAACCTCTTGGACTTGAGCCTCGCACAACTCTATAAGAATAAGAAACTTTCCTCTTTTCTAGATCCAGAGAAATCTTCATGCTTTTATTAGGTGGAAAATTATTTTCTTTCCTTCAACGCTCTCACTGAAAGGACACAATTCTCCTTATAACTGAAGTCTATGTGATCACATCCCATAAAGGCACTTCAACTCTAGAGGACTTCCCAGACTTAAATTATTATTTCTAAAAGAGCCAAGGTTGGTTTTCTCATAAGAAAAGGAACAGTATTTACCTGAAGTTGTAATAATGCCTTATCTCTTTGTGCTCTACACTGGAAATTGACACAACATTGTTAAATGACTATAACGCAATAAAAAAATCTAAAATAAAATAAAATAAAATAAATAATGCCTTCTCTCTTCTGAGTAGATTTGAAATGGCAATCTTTGCCTTTTGGAGACTACATATTCTTGGACCCAGAATTCAAGTATTAAGACAAAAGGACTTCATTTAAACAGAGTTTCTTGAAGAATAAATTCTCTGCTATCCCCAACCCATGGTGTGTCCTAGGAGTGGAAACTCAGCCCTGAAGCAAGTACAGGGGAAAATTTATTTCCCTTCTAAAAATTTGATGTAAAGTTTCATGATACTATCCTGCTAAAATATCTTTAAATTATGTCTTACATGTATGTAACATTCTAATTCTGAATTCCATGTAAATTTAAAAAAATAGAGTGAAATAATTACAAACATGAAAAATAATAGGATTTGCTTTCCCTGTCACTATTTCTGGTCTTTGCTAATCAGGCCCAGAGGCAAAGTGGAATCCAGTCATTATTTCTAGGTAGCCCATTTTTTAGATTACATGTTAGTGTCTTGTTGTCTCCTCCCTATGTTTCAATTATAAATTGAGGTGTGCTTCTCTAGATAGCTTTTCTTGCAGAATTTTCTTTACATGATCACAGATACTCACAAAACCAATCCAATACTGATTAGACCATAGTAAGTGTATTCAGAATCCTGTTCCAGAAAGTGATGTTACATTTGCCAATCTCCTTAAGCTTTGGGAAAATGTACACAAAAAAGGACCTAGCAAATCATTTACTTTAGGTTCTTCACTTTATAAACTGGGAAACTATAGCATAGAGGGGCTAAGAGATAGACCCAAGCGACCTAACGGTTGGAGAACCGTGACTAAACCCCAGGAGTTCTGTTTCCCAGTGCCATAGTTTTTCTCATGAAATATATTTGAGTATCCAGATAATATGAAACTTGCTAAGGTAACAGTGTTATAGTTAAATAAATGTGATGCAGATAGTATTGCAAGAAATGATATCACCCCTTTCACTGGTTTTCAAAAATATATAAAAGAACTAAGCCCTAGCTCATTTTAAAAACAGAAACAGTTGAATTTCAAGCATTTCTTAAGCACAGCTAAAATATTTTTAAAACATGATTTTCATCAATGTAGCATGCCTGCATAGTTACAGAATACACTCCAGCAATTACTGTAAATATGCTAATATAAATTCATTCTTACTTATAAAATAATTGATAAATTGGAAATACAAAAAGACATAAGAGGATTATTCAGTGAGAGGTGTTTAGATTTCTGTTAAAGATTTCAATCCCTCATGTACTGTATTGGTTTTATTTGCTCCAATTAACTGCCAATTCAGACATTTAAAGAAAGGGATGTACTCTAGGAAATAAGGAATAGGACCCTTGTTTATTTTTAATAGCTAACAAATTGAGAAATGGAATTGTTTTCCATCCATGGGATCTCTGTGAAACAAAAGTGATTAAAACCAAGATGAAATAAATCTCTTGTGATGTAAAGAATGAGAAGGTGTTGGACTAAAATTTTTAACAAATCTGTGGAAAACAGCACATTGATGGGAGCTAGTTAACAGACAAAATGAAGGAGAAATGGCCCTAGGCCAGATTATGGTAAATACTGCACAGCAAGTGGGGACCAGTTTGCTAGATGGAACTCAAAGGACTTAGCATACACATATGCACATACTTAAAGCCACAGAAAATCACACACGCACGTACACACACCATATTGTAAAGGGGGTCATTCATCTAAGATTGTAACTCTATTCATTATTTCTGTATTTTATGTTTTCATTCATTGTGCCTAGACTTTTTTCATTATTACTTCCCGATATTGAAATTCTTATTTTGACCCATCTTCCTGGAATCTAGTCATATACAAGGAATCAAATGTTTTATTCGGAAAAAATCATGATTAGTTTTTTGAATACTTGCATATCTGCAAATACCCTTTTGCGTGTTCATACACGAACTACATCGTGGCCTCC
This sequence comes from Camelus ferus, assembly GCF_009834535.1. Lineage (NCBI taxonomy): Eukaryota > Metazoa > Chordata > Mammalia > Artiodactyla > Camelidae > Camelus > Camelus ferus. The sequence goes on from NC_045701.1 coordinate 50,168,855, forward strand.
ACACCAGCCCCAGCTTTCTAAATATTAGAGGTTACTCCAATTTCTTCTGGCATTTAATGTCATAAAGCAGTCTTCAATCCGTTTGACTTTTATTCTTTTCTGGGTAAGATATTTTGTTTGGCACCTTGTGTGTTCATTTTTCTTTGCATGCTTGAGGGATTGAAGGATTACTGGATTGTTTCTTTGTTTTTGCAAGTTAAATTTGTGTATAAGCACAGATTTTTTTTCACAAAATTACTTGTAACATTGTGTGTTGGTTTCAGATGTGTTTTTTTTTTTTTAATATAAGGAAAGCATTGTCCTATCATGTCCTCAGTCATTTTATTTGTTTGATTCTCTCTTCCAGAGACATAAAATATTCTAGCTTTTTAAACATATAGTTTGTCCTCATATATTACCTCTTTTCCCATAAATTCCACCTTTTTAATCTTTTTCTCTCCTTTCTGGGAATATTTATCAAGTATGTCCTCTGCTTACCTATTTTATTTTCTGCTATGCCAAGTATTTTATTTATTTTACCATAAGTTAGGCTATATTAATCTTGATGTTTTATACACTCATAATGTGTTTCCTTTTTCTGGTAAAAACACTGTTTTCTTATATCTTATTCAGAATGTGAAGTTATGGTTTTTCACTATCATTGTCTCTTAGACTTCCCTGGTATTAGTGTAAAACAAAGACCAAGGAAAGTTTGTTCTTCAAAAAGTCACTGAAAATTATGTAATAAGAGAGGAAACATTTTTATAAATAGACCTATCATTTCAAAGCCTAAGTTAAGGGGAGAAAGAGGACACAGTAGGAGATGAAAAAGTGGTGGATAGAAAGTTCTAGCTCTCTGGTGTAGCAATCCCCATAACAGTCAACTTCTACAGACAGAAATATAAAGGGATATAGGAGATGGACGTTTTGATGGGCTCAGCGTCACCCTCCTCCAGCCCCTCCTCACCACACACTTACCTTCTAGGTCATAGAACTTTATCATCTTGGATTTAAAAGACTTAACTTACAGTTCAGGGTTTCTCCCAGCTCTTTTCTTAATCTTGTAGTTTTCTTTCCCAGCATAGAGAATTCACATAAGTCATGGTATGAAATTAAGAGAAGATAGCCTAAGTACTATTCCCATGTTACTGTCTTATCTAGAATTTGCTTGTTTTAAGAAAAATAATGAACTGTTTTTTTAGGGGGGGAGCTGGGAAGAGGTCACACAAAAACTGCTAGCAATTCCAATTTAAGTGTCTCAAAATAGGGTAGTGCAACGTACGTGTGTGCAGCAAAGTTTGTGTTCATCTTTATGTATGGGCTATTTATTGTCATCACCGTGTGGATACAATGAACAATCAGCTTCTGTGACGGTGTACTGCTTATGAGATGACTCATTTGTAAATACTGCAAGCCATTGTTAGAACACTGGCAAAGTCACATTGGCCCTTCTGGGCAGTCAGGTTTATAAATATCTCTGGCATGCTGGAAAATGAGTCTCCTGCACATATCACTGTGGAATGTTGACAGAAAATCCAGATTGCTACCCAAACTGTATAGAATATAAATAAAGGATATCCTAGCTGGTTGTGCTGGAAAGAAAAAGAACATGTAGTACATTGCATATCAATGAATCCACAGACTAAAAACGTAAAACAATTTGAACCAGTTTAGTGCCGCATCAGATTGTAGCAACACCAAATGCGGTGAGACAAGCATGTTTAATTAGAAAATTAATGTCATGAATTTGAGGCTGGAGGCAACAAACATGTTACTTGAGAATTGTTGGATTCCACTCCTGATATGTGGGTGGCCTGATAATTCATACTCACATGGGCATATACATTTATATTCTCAGTATTTACTACTGTCACTGATTATTTCCTATTTAATTTCTATTAATATGTGCATTTGGCTGAAAATTAGGGCTATTCCATTTGTAAAAATGTACTATAAATATACTAATGCCAATATATCATTGGTTGATACATAAAAATGCAGCACTAGAGTATTCAGGATTTTTCACTATTTCTGGCTTTGTGAAGGTGTTGCTCAGTGCTCAGGGGTTATGCTTCAATAGCCGTATCAGAGTTCTCTAGAGAAGTAGAGCGAATAGGCTGTATATAGACGTGCAGGGATTTATCATAAGGAATCAGCTCACCTGTTAATGCAGGCTCAGAAATCCCAAGATCTGCTGCCTGCAAGCTGGAAGCCCAGGGCAGCTGGCGGTGTAGTTCCAGTCCAAACCTAAGGCCCGAGAACTGGGGGATTGATGGTGTAAGTCCCAGTCTGAGTCCAAAGGATTACCATTGTCCAAGAGTAGGAGAAGATGAAGGTCCCAGCTAAAGCGGGGGGAACAAATTCACACTTCCTCTGCCTTCTGTTCTATTCAGGACCTCAAGGGGTTAGATGGCACCCACTCATATTGTGAGGGAGATCGTTGCACAGTCTACCAGTTCAAATGCTAATCTCTTCCAGAAACACCCTCACAGGCACACCCAGAAGTAACGTTTTACCAGTTGTGAGCATCACTTAGTCCAGTCAAGGTGACGTGAAATTAACCATCACGGTAACTGGGACATTAAGAAATTGTGTCATTTTGTTATTACACTAAAACATGCTGCTGCTGCTTTATCTTTAAAGTGTCTAATTCTCTTATCTAGCAGTCTAGGTAGATAGAGGAGGAGGAGGAGGGAAGGGAGGAATGGTGGTAGGAATAACGTTGGTAATGTCGTACATTAACTGACCATTTAGTAGGTGTCGGAACACATGCTGAATCCTGTATATTGACTACCTTCTTTCATTTTCAAAAACCTTACTATAGAAAACAAGTTTAGGAGACAAGTTAAGTTTTAGAGATACCAATTAGTGTCTACCCACTGGGTCAGAAATTCAGAGTTTTGTTTTTAGCCACTATGATATCCTAATGGGCAGACACTCCTTACTGAGAGAATCACTTGACCTACAAAAGCACATTTTGATATTGTCTAATATTAAGTTAGTTTGCCCACTTATTGAACATATATTAAATTTCATCCATAGGCCAGATCTTTGCTAGAGCCAATGGGTACAGTGAATTGGGTAACATGATCTCTATTTTCATGGAGCTTAAAGGCCATTATATTTCATTTCAAATTTTTCATTCATTTATCTTCTCTGTGGTATGTTTACTAATTTATCCAATAAATGCGTTATTGAACATCTATCATGTTTCAAGTACTAGGCCAGAGAAATAAAAGGCAAAGTCCGTTTTGCTCAAGAATTTCAAAGTCCAATGATGCAGATAGACAAACTGAAAAGTATTATTTTTGTTTAAAAGCAACGTGTGCTATGCTGGGTGACGAAAAGGCTATACTATTAGAAGTCCTTATAGGGCTCAGAAAAGGTTGCTCAAAGGAAAAATAAGAGAGTTGAGGCTTGAATGGTGATAAGGAATTAGTCACACAAATCTGAGAGAAGTGTGAATTGGTAGGCTGTTACAGGCAGAAGAATAATATGTGCAAATATACAGAGATAAAGGAGAGGAGGGTCATTAGAATGATATGGCTTGAACTAGGACGTGTGAGGGAGAGAGGCTCTAGTCTTGAAGAGATTTTTGTACCATAATAAGGAATTTGTCCTTGGAATGACGGGGACAATTGATTTACATTACTAAAGGGACAGATATGATCAGCTCTGCATCACTGAAGTCACTGAGATTGGGTTATATTCAAGGAATGAGGTGTGCTTTGAGGGCAGAGGAGTTTCAGAGACAGGGAAGAGATCTACTGCAATTAGACTAAGTGAAAGAGGACAAGGTTTTAAAGACACTTCCATTAATTTACTGTTCATGCAATTTCACTGAGCCTAGAACAGACATGGATAAACAGTCTGACATGGAAATAAATCAAGCAAATGGTAAAACTGCATCTGGCAATGCTGATTGCACTTATCCTGTTGAATATATATGTGCATAATATTGCCCTATTGTTTTTGGCTTTAAAAAACAAAAGCATTAGATCAGCCATTTATTTCATTAAGACATCTTTAATGTGATAAATGTTACCTTGCTGATTTCTTTTGGAATTGGGGGAAAACAAAACAAAACTTTTTCAAAGTAATTCTAAAGTAGGTGTAGGCAAATTGGTAGTAGCCAAAGCTTTTGAGTTAAACTGTTGAGTTAAAGTAGCTGGGGCCAATTTGTAGACTAGTTTGAAATATGTTGAAATATTGTATCTTATTTGAAAAGATTTATGGAAAATTGCTTATTTACCACAGCTTTATGAAATCATTCCATTATTCTGCTGCATTTAACAATTTTATTTCTATGACTTTCTCTATACAAAAATTAGAAATTCTTATTAGGACCTCATTGTTGTAGCTAACTTCACCGTTAATTGAGAATTCACTCTATGACAGCTCTGCGGTAAACAAAAAATAAAATCTTTCCCTCATGGAGCTCGTATGTGGAGTTGAAATCAGACAATAAACAAGTAAATAAGAAAAAGATATCTCTGACAGGGACTAGTGCTATTTAGAAAGTTAAGCAAGTTTACATTTAGTGAGTAGCCAGGTTTCCAGAAATTTTGGATAAAGCATGCAGGAAGCCTTCCTGGAGGAAGTGCTATTTGAAGCCAGGTAATGAATGACAGGTAGCCATAGCTCAATCTGAAGGACATTCTAGGTGGAGAGAATGATCATGGCCCTTTTGAAGAAAGAAAAGTCAATGTGGTTGGAGCAGGGAGAGCCAGAGACGATGTAAGTAGGAGAGTGTGAGGTAGGAGAGAGAACAGGACCATGAAGGGCCTTCTGGTCTGAGTTTCTTCTCATTGCAATGGGAAACCTTTAGCAAGGGAAACACGATTCAGTGCAGCTCTTGTCTATTTCTCTGGATCTGTACAGTGGTCTTACAATGCCAGCTTCAGATCTAACTGGTATGAAGTAGTGAACAAATCCCCAGAGAGCTAGATCACCGTGATGGCCAAACGGTATTTACTGTGAGCTGTACTTTGCGCAGCTCAGAGATTAGATAGAAAGTTAGTTCTACCAAACTTATTTTGCTCCAAATAATTTTTATATATATATATATATAAATGTGTGTGTGTGTATGTATCAAATTATATATAAAATATATAATATATATATTTGAGAATATATATACACATATGTGTATAAACATATATATTTCCAAATTATTTTTAGCATGCTTATTTTTATCCTTAACTGTTTTATACCTAAAGCAAGTTTCAAATTCTTTTACTCATATTATTTTAATGGAGTCCAATCACCAGTTCAGATTTCTACCGAAGATCTCCTTAGGTGGAAAGAGTAAGAAAATTCTTTTCACTTCCTTTTCACATTCTTGCCTGCTTGTCACCTGTCAAAAGACAATATTGTTTTACTTTTTAAAGCCAGAGGAGCTCAAATGAGGAGCAGACCACACAGATCCCATTCAGGTCCTCTCCATAAGGGTGGTTCTTGTGGTTAATTCCAGGACACCCTCTTACACGTGCGGTTTTAGATTTGACACATACAATACCATTGCAGTCGTGCCTTAGGGTGCAAACCCTTAGAAAGTGTGAAAAGATACCAGAACATTTTTTTCTCCCATCAAGGGTGCAGCTGGCTACTTACGCTGTGTGTTTATAACACCTACTACTCAGCCCAGACAGTTCTGTCCTGCCACCCATGATCATAGATCTCACTGACAAAGGAGCAGCAGCAGGGGGCGAGGAGCAGTCAATATCTGTTTTCTGTCTGCATTCGCAGTGCTCACTTTCTCGGTTTTCTCAGGTACAAGATTGTAGAGTGTATGCTGGCCTGAGTGTTTGAGTCTGCCTGTTAGAGAAAGGTTAAAAGATGTTGATACCTTTCTGACCGAGAAAAGTTGTTAAATCCTCCCACTGCATGCTCCCTCAGGAAATGACAGTAGTCATCAAATTAAACATGTCCTAATTACCTTTGCTATTATAAGGTGACAATTTAAGATTTATCTTTGTGACTCTTAGCTGAGTGGTAATTGATCCATTTTCCATAGTCTTAATTCAGCAATTCAAAATGTGGTAAAGAACTATCTTAAAAAAGGAGCTGTGTGCAAACAGGTTTGACCTATTATTTCCCCCATATTTGCAAGTAAGAAAAAATGCAGGTAGCTTATTATCATTATTATTATTATTGCCATTATTAATATGTTAATGTATATATATCTATTTCATTTAATGGTAAATTGAAATATTAAATATCTTTTTATAAAATTTATTTATCTACCATCTTGCTAATTAGTTTTAAGGTGACAAAAAATACATGTAAAGACCTACTGATCTGATCTTTTACTCATTCAGTAAATAGAGATTGATTTTTAGAATAGTTCTTATAAATTTAAATATTGAGGGTTTTTTTCCATAAATTTTTTCTAAGTTAGGTGAACTATACAGTTATTTCCTTTCCCAGAATTCATAAGAGAGTAGAAATTTGCCAATATGGTAATAAGGAAAGGAAACTGCAGCTGGTTATTTTCCATTCCCCACTTGGAATCCTAAGTTTTACAAGTGAGTCTTTGGGAAGGCAGTGAATTTGAAGATGTGACTGATATGGTGTTAGTCTAGGTCAAACAAATCACACAACTTACTCTTTCTATGGAAAGAAAGTGATGGAATCTATGGAATATAGAAGGGAATTTTGTTTTTGTGCTGTATTTAACTGGTTAGTAAAAGAGTAATATGTTTAAGGAATACGTGACAGTATAATTCTGATTTGTCAGAATTCCAGTAACTATTGCATTGGGTCAAAAGTCTTTTTAAATTTAATGAGATTGAGATTACTTTTACTTCTAATAATGAAAATAAAATGTACTAACCTAGAAATTGTGGGTGAATATGTCCTGGTCCCAAAAAAGCTATGATTGTCAAGTCTAGGCAATGAAAATGCCGTGGTTAAGAGGCTTTTCCTACACATAAGAGACTCCAAAATGTTATTAAACTTTTTCTGCATATGTCCAACTGTAAGTGGTAGTGTGAACCAAGAATGTGATGCCTTGTCAGCAGAGGCAGCCGTGCCTTGGCAATCACTACGCTTCATGTAGCCACTCTTGATTATCTAGATAGTGTAGGCCTCCCCTCATGTCAATAAAATTATAATGAGAAAAATCCTCATATAAGTAAAATAAAAAGTAACCCAAAATGAAGCAGTAACACGTTATCCTGGCAGCTTCATCTGAGAAAAAAAAAAGATGTGGGTAGGAGTTTGTGTAGCAAATGGAATTTGAAGCAATAAACAGATTTTAGGTTATGGATGAAATTGGTATCTGATGGAACCTGTTTTTGTTTTTTGTTTTTATTCTACTGGTTTAGTTATTCTTAGTGCCAGTAAATCAGTCGTTCTAAATCTGCGTTGTTTCACTTCCCTTATTGTCAGGTTGTCCCTTGAAGGAACCTTCAAATGGGAAAAGATAGAAATGGTGGTGTGTATGGGTTAGCTTGAAATTCTAGTAATTATAGTAGCTTGCACTTTAAATGTAACTCCCTACCTCTTACTGTGGGCCCATCCAGCAGGAGTGGATGCAGGGATCAGCAGGTTGAACCTCACAGTTGATATCCCAAGAAACCTAAGAACATATGGGTATTCATTATTAAAAGTTGTTGAACAATGAAGAACTTTACAGAATAAAAATTGAAATGTATTTCCTGTATTGCAACATTTTTATGTTCCTAGAATATTTAAAAATACCTATTTTTTGATTTAAGAATACAACAGTGTTTTACCATAAGTCTTTGAGAGAAAATGCATCATTAAGCCTCATACTCAAGGTAGAGTGTCTTATTGACAATAAAACACATTGTTTTAAATATTCATGATGTATCTTGCTGCTGATGGGATATTAAAGGAAAAATCAAGAAAATGATTTGCCTGGGGTTATACACATTATCAGTAGAAATTATGGGGGAAATCTCACTTTTTGAAGCTCTGTATTAATTAGAACCATGAAAGCTTATTCTCTCTCAAATCATTTTTACTAGGAGGTAATAAACATATTCCTTACATGATACACAAGCTAAGTGCTTGATGAGGTTAATTTTCTTCACTACATTAAATCCTCTGCAAATGATCTGAAGTCACTGCTCTCTGACAGCAGTTCTGTAGTTTATGTCAGGGATCACAGTCCGGTTCCTAGTGTCAGTATGTCCACATCGTGAAAGCTGTCAGGAGAATTGATACTAATGAGAGCCCTGCTGGAAAGCTCAGGACAAAGGCCAAGTGGAAACTTTTATGGACAATGAACTCTGTCTTAACTTCCATAGGCTATGCCTTCTTATAAGAATTAAAATGCACCAACAGAAAGATTTCACTGTGAACACCCATTACACATTTGGAGAACTAGAAGACTTAAATCTATAGTGCCAGAGGCTTTTATCTTTCACAATGCGTTCAGTACAGACATTCATCAGTATACACTTGGTCAAACTGCTTAAATTTTACTGGCTGCAGGAACGAGGAACCATCAGTACATGTGCTGCCCAAGTGAGCACAGGAAGGAGGAACAATTAAGGACACTTTCAGACACAGGTAGCTTGTGATAATAAACACACAACCTCTTACACCTACCTCACAGACATGCACAGTGTAGAACTCCAAGGAGTGAATGGAAGCTTGCCTCTTGTTACACAAATGTTAAGGAAATAAATTATCAGGCACTAAAAAAGATTAGTCATTTTTCTGCAGGGGTTAAAGTATGCTTCCAGCCTCCCAAATAGGATTTTAGAAATTGATTGTCCTGGGAGCATTCATGAGATCATCTCTGTGACAACCTAACCACCGTTGTTTCCATGAAAAGATGATTTTCAAGTTCTAAAGTATTTTAAAATGTACTTTAGGAAAATAGCATCCTTCAACGGATTACCTCTATTAGTTCTGCCTCTCAATATTTAAAAATGTCAACGGCCTATTTTTCCATCAGTAATGTATCTACCATGTGTTTCTAAGTGTACATTGTATGTACATTGCTCATAAAGACAGTGTTGTGGCTGCTGAAGTGTAAACTTACAGGTAGTTCTCAGGGAAGGGAAATACAGTTTCATCCACAACTTTCTTAGAATCTTTTAAAGATGATGGAAATTTTCATTTTTGATTCTCCCAATCTTTCTCAAATTATTTGACCATTAGACAGAATACTTTGCCTAATCTTACCTTCCAATCTAAACACAACAAGAAAACATTGAGTATAAAAATATTCCAGCCTTTCAGTGTACTACATAGTTTGGTTATTATAAATATTAATGGATGATGTATATGAAGGCACATTTCTGAAGTGATGAATTGCTTTCTAAGGACAAGTACAAATGACGTGTCTTTAAATTTGGGAATAAGTCAGCTTTCTCTCTTTTATTTGCTATACTCAATCTGAGTCAAAGTGACTCAAGTTTAGTTTCCACTTAAATAACATTTTAGGAAACAAACCACTTTCACTTGATGAGATTTCTTTTTACTTCATACTACTGTTCTTCAAACTTACGAATTGCCTGTCCTGATGCTAAGGCATCCGTGATGATTAACTTGGCTGTTTACTCCATTATTTCTTTCTAAAATTAGAAACTTCGAAGTGCTTTTATATTTAAATGACTAGCACTCCAGTAATACTGCTGATCAATCATTTCAAGCTAATGATTAGAAACAGTGAACGTTCATCTCCATACCTGCTCTAGATAGTGTGTCAAACAGCAAGCTCTGTTTACTGTCACTACATTTTAACATGGGCCATCGAGGCAGCGTGGATGAAACACTGTTCCGGGCATTTATGTCCTTCACTTAATATCTGCTCTGAATGGTTTTGGAAAATCCCTGCTTCTCAATTAAAATATTTTATTTAGTAAGTTGTGTTCTTTGGGGATTTGCTATCCCCTAGAAAGAAGTTTTGTACTTTGAAAAGCTCTGTTTTCATGATTCTGTAAAGCAGAGGGAAGATAACAATTTCCTAAATGGTTCCAAAAGGCACTTAATTATTCATAGAGAATAACAGGCGTAGAGCATAGTGAAGAGACGATACATCTCATTGCAGAAGCTATAATTTAGATATATACAGATCAATTTACTTCAATTAAAATTTGAAATCATTAATTCAGTCCAACAGTGACAACAGTTGTTTGTTTAAATGATGCAAAATAACAACGAACTATCCAACTGAAACAACAGATTTCTCAGTAGATTGTTTTGTTATATTAGCAGTCTCCGAGGTCCTTGTGGTTTACTCACTTTTGAGCCTTATTTTTACATTAAGATGGAAAAAGAACACAATATGTACCCAATTCATTCATCAACCTGTTGCTTTTTCTCAATTCCGTTTCCTACTTCCTTTTCCTCTTCCACGTTTCTACTTGAAAACTCCAGGGCTCAGTCATCCTAGGTCTCCTCTGTCTACACTCTTCCCCAAGGTGACCTCATTCCGTCTCATAGCTTTATATATCAGCCAGCTCCCACTTTATGATACCTGTCTTCAGTTTACAGCTCAATATGATTTTTTTGGTTCCTTGTCCTTCAACTTTTAAGAGTTCTTTATGTATAAAGTTATTAGCCCTTCGTCTGTGGGATAGGCTTTGGAGATGATCTACTAGTTTGTCAATTGTCTTTTGACTTTGTTTATGATCAATTTTGCCATGCTTTTTATAATGTAATCAAATTTATCACTCTTTTCTTTTACTGACCCTGGATTTTGAGTCAGAGTTAGAAAATCTGTCCCCATACCAAGGTTAAAGAGAAATTCACTGAAGTTTCTTCTAGTACTTGTACGGCTTTATTTTTGCTTTGAGATCCCTAATTCAGAGTTTATTCTCATGTAGTGTGAGATATAGGTCAAATTTTGTCTATATGGCTGCAGAGTCACTCCAGCATTATTTATTAAAATGTCCATCTTTACTCAGGAGGTTTAAGATACCTCCTTTTTCATATACTAAATATCTGCATGTTCTGAGGTTCATGTCTAGACTTTCTGTTTCAAAGATTATGTTTCTCTGTTTGTGAGCCAGTACCCCATGGCTTTAATTTTAGAGATACTATAGAAGATTTTAATGTAAGGCAGAATAGTCCCACTCAGAGATTTATTTTTAAAATATTCTTGACTATTCTTTCTATGATTTTTAGTGTTACTTTATATTCTATGTATTTATCTTAAAGTCAAGAAGTCAGGTTTTATTTTTCCTCCAGCTTTATTAAGTTATAATTAACATATAACATCGTGTAAGTTTAAGGCATATAAGGTGATGATCTGATATACACGTATATATTGTGAAAAGGTTAGCACAATAAGGTTAGTTAACATATCCACCACCTTACATAGTGACCTTTTTGGTGTGTGGACTGAGAACTGCTAAGATCTACTCTTTTAGCACCTTTTAAGTATGCAACACAGTATTGTTAACTTTAGTCACCTTGCTATGCATTAGATCGCCAGAACTATTCATTTGTAACTGAAAGTTTGTACTTTTTGACTAAATTTCCTCAGTTCCCACCCCAACCATTCCCCTGTTCCTGGCAACCAGCAGTCTACTCTACATGTCCTTGAGTTCCTTTTTTTTTTTAATTACATGTGTGAGATCAAACAGACTTTGTCTTTCTTTGACTTACTCCAATCAGCATAATGCCCTCAAGTTTCATCCACGTTATTGCAGATGGCAACAAGAGAAAATGTCAAGCCAGTTTTTCACTGGGGAGACCCTCAAATGTCTGTCAGTTTCTTCATGAGGAATCCTCTGATCTCCCATCTGAGGAGAGTAAGGCTGACTGACAATGTCTGGGAGCTACAAACTGGGTAGAGACCTTCACTTAACCTCTGTTTTTACACCTCTCTTTTACTCCCAGGTAATTTGGTATTTCCAAGTCCAGGGTCTCTCTCATTTTATTTCTCTAGAGAATAAGCTTCCAATGTTTCTTTCTCTTTTATGGCTGAATAATATTCCAGTGCATACATTTAACATATCTTCTTTATTCATTTGTAGATAGACACAGGTTGTTTCCATACTTGGACTATTGTGAATTATTCTGCAATTACCATGAAAGGACACGTATCTATTTGATATTCTGTTTTCATTTCCTTCATATATATATACCCAGAAAGTGGGATAGCTCATACAGTAGTTCTATTTTTAATTTTTTGAGTAACCTTCAAAATGTTTTCCATAGTGACTGTACCAATGTACATTCCCACCCACAGTGCATAAAAATTCCCTTTCTTCCACATCCTTGCCAACAGTTGTTATCTCTTGTCTTTTTGATAATAGCCATTGTAACAGGTATAAGGCAATATCTCATTGTGGTTTTAGTTTGCATTTCCCTGATGATTAGTGATGTTGAGCACATTTCTGTGTATTTGTTGGCCATTTGTAACTCTTCTTTCAATAAATGTCTATTTAGTTTCTCTGCCCATTTTTTAATCAGGTTTTGTGGGTTTTTTTGCTATTGAATTGTATGAATTTCTTATATATTTTAGATATTAACCTCTTCAGCCTCACTCCCCAGCTTCTGAGATTTTCACAGTGATGTTTTGTCTGTGGATAGTTGCTGACTGGTCTTGTGAGGGGGACTGAAGTCGAGAATGGTCTATGTCACCATCTTGATGATGCCACCCTTTCTTGCAAGTTTATATTTCCACATGAATTTTAGTATTAATTTAATTCACTCCCTGGAATACTTTGTTGGCATTTTAATTTCTATTCTATTGACTTTATAGATTAATATAAAGATAATTGTCATCTTTTTAATGTTGTATTGTTGTTTTTGTTCAATTCTACTTTTGTGTCTTTCAGATGTATTCTAAAATGTTTCACATAAGATTTACATGTTTCTTAATAAATTCTTCCTAAATATTTAATTTTTGTTGCTATTATAAATTGATTTTGTTCCTAGCACATATTGTTTATTTATGTTTTGTGAAAAGAAAGACTACTGATTTTTTAACATTAATTTTCTATTTTGCTACTTTATTGAATTATTTATTTTAATTTATTTTATAATTGGTTGCTATTGTTATATGGTGTCTGTCTCAAAATAGAGACTGGTTTACTTCTTTACATCTTTTTATGCAAGGAATTAGTTTATTCTGTCTAATTGCATTGGCTAATACTATTAGTACAGTAACAGATGACATAGTGAGCATCTTTATCTTTGCCTGATCTTAGTAGTCATGCTTCTAGTATTTCTCCATTAAAGAAGATACTGGAGGCTCTTAATAAGATAAAGTAAGCAACTTCATCCTATTTCTCCCACTGAAAGAAACCATAAAAGGTGGACAGAATGCAAGGAAAAGCTATCTGGTGATACTCACTTGCGAACAAACAAATAACTGAACCTCAACTTAAACCCTACACCTTATACAAAAAATTAACTCAAAATGCATCAGAAATCTAAATGTACACAGTTATAAATCTTACAAAAGTAAATATAGGAGAAAATGTTTGTAACCTGGAATTAATCAAAGAGTTCGTACCTGTAACACCAGAGCATGATCTGTAAACACCTCCTCCCTTCAGTCAGTATTGCACAATCCAGGGGTTTAGTTTGCTTTTTGGTTGGTTGGTAGGAGAAATGTTGTAATTCTTCCAGTTTCATGGTTTTCTTTTACCCTGCAGAACCTTAAAATTGTCTTTTTGTTTTTTTTCCCTACGTACCATCCTTTTGCTGAAGGATGTGTCTGCTTTCCTTCTGTCTTTTTTCTCCCACAGAAGCTCTGCATTTTGAAAGTCCCCTTTTAAGTCTCCTCCATTCCTTTAAATGACATCTCCCCCTTTTAAACCAAGCCTGCCTCTTTAAAAAGCGATTCCTCCTTTAAATCCTTTAAACTTAAAAATCTCTTCTCTGTAGATTAAGCCCTGATCTGCCCAGACACTCTTCCAGTAGTTTCTGATTTAGGATGGGTTTAGTATTTTTGGTGCTCATTGCAAATCATCTTTAGGCTCCTCCTACTAGTCTCCCTCTTGTGTCTTCCCCACAGTTTTCCTCATTCTGTCTTCACTGGCCGCAAAGCCTTGAGACAGGGCAAGAGCAGGATGGTGGCCGGAGAGGCTCTGTACTGGAACTCGGTGCTTTTTTCCCCCTCTCTCTATTTAATGTTATCTACAATGTCAGCATTCTTTGTCTTCAAATTATGCTGTAGTTATAATTTTGCATAATTTAATTTTCACTTTTCATTCTTCTAGGAATAAAAAAGAGACTGAACATTTTTCTTTTGATTTGGAGAAAATGTTGTTGTCCTAAAATGTTGTTATGAATTTTTTCATTTATATTATAGCAGAGATTGACTTCTACTTTTACTTTTTAATATTGTATTCATCAGATTATGATGTCAGATTTGTCCTGGTTTCATAAAAATGTCTTGACTCTAAAGCTGGTCAGGATAGGCAGGACATGAGCTTGAAAACTTTGCTATACCAGGAAGTAAGAAAGGGCTAGAAATAATAATAATAAAATAAATATAAGGGGCACATTACTAGGCCCCAGGAGGCAGTTTTGTGACACCTACTGGTCAAATCTTGGACAATTTGAGCAACAAAGTTAGAAATCCATGAGTACACAGTAATCATAAATAAACAGATAAATAAGTAAGTAAGTAAATAAAAAGGAGGTGCTGGAGAACTTTTTCTCATAGTAGAATGTCAGTTGACAGCCCCTAAATGAGAAGGATTTCAGGAGATGGAAAAATACCATTTTGTATTCATCACAGTGAATATTGGTGCAGGCAAGTATCAGTAATGGTTGCTAAACCTAGGAGGATTTTTTTTTTAATGAGATATGGGATATTTACATCATCTGACAGTGTCTTCCCACAAATTCCTTATTAGTTTCAAGAAAGAAAATAGCAACAGTAAAGTGGAGAAACAGGACAACACCTTGACTGGATGAAACAAATTAATATTAACAGTGAGAGGCAGATTGACATTGTGTGCTTCCTGACATGATCTCCTTTGAGGGACATGGTATCACTTAGGATATTTATCAACCTGGAATTAATCACATGACTCTAAGCATGATAAACAAACAGATCCAAAAAGTGGGGAGTTCTGTCCACAAAAATGAAAGTAGATGATTCCAGATCTGGCACAGGAAATGTACAGAATGATTATAAAACATCTTGTCATAGCAGAGAGCAAAGGAGCTAGCCAAGATCACTTGAATCTTGCCAGTTTTCAGGGGTCAATGTATCTCACACTGGCAAAGATAGCTCTATTTCCACAATTACAGTTATTTAGGGAAAATAATTGTAAAAGGTTGAAACAGGTCAGATATGTTTAAATTCATGAATTCCTAACAATTAAAAAATAATTGTTCATAGCTTGAGGTTTTTAATAAAGTAACATGATTTTCAAAATAACTAGTTTAAGAGAAAAATCAAGTATGTGTCTTATTTTCTCTATAAAAACTACAAGTGTAAAACTTAATAGAAAAATGAAGGGATGGATGTTTCTCCCTACGGAAGTATTTCACCTAATGAATGAAAAAAAGAATGTTAGAATGTTTCACAACCTCTGATAACAATGATTCCAGGCATTGGGCATCAAATACTGATCACCAAAATATGAGACAATCAGATATCATGTGTTTGCAGATTGCAGAACATATCCACTACTAATAAAACTGTCTCCCTAACACACTCCTATCTGTATCTTATCAAGCTTCTAAATCAAAAAGAAGGACAGAGAAAGGACAGAGAAACATTTTGAAATGCACCATGGGATGTAATCAGCAAAATCCATATAGTGGGAAAACTCTCCAGGACAAATAACTTGCTTTTTTCAAAAAATGAACTGAAAGAGGAGAGAAATTTGATGAAAGTAGAACCTATATAGTTTTAAAGAAACTTAAGAGCCATATCGAATAGTGGCATTGTATGGACTGTATTTTGGTCATAGTCAAAGTCCTTTAAGTTTTACTTTATGACACTTTAAAGATCATGAAAATTTGAACACTGAATGAGTATTTGATGATATTAAGAGATTGTCAAAATTTTTAGGTGTGATAAGGGTGCAGTGGTTTGGTAAAAAAAAAACTATAAGAGAAAGATTATATTTTATAGATAATTACTGAATTACTTATAGACAAAGTGATATAAAGTGTGGGATTTGATGCAAAGTAACATGACAGCTGGAGAAGTGATAAGCAGAACAGTCAGATAGCCATGAGTTCTTATTTTTGAAGCTTAGTTTTGTGTACATGAAGAATCTTTATCTCTTCATCTACTTTGGTACATGTTTACAATGTTTTGTGATAAGACATTAAAGAAAACTCTCCATGATCTTGATCGATAAACTACTTTGATAGACTATAGAAAGGAGTAATATTTTAGCATTCAGGTGAGCACCTAGCCCACAGTGGATGATCAATAAATGTGTTAAATGAATGAATAGATTCATATTAAGACCAGAGAAAAGTAGAATAGCAGTGTGTGAATTTTCTTCCTACGTCTCCCTCTTTATCCAAATCTACAACTCTCATTAAAAATGAGACTTTGTAAGATGTTTGTTTAAGTTGACATAATTGATGAATTAAACTTTTTGTTTCACTTAAAGGTAGCTTATTCTTTGTTAATCACACATTCTTTTAATGCAGTTTAGAATAGTTAGTAGAGAAAGTCATGTGACTTGTATTTTCTAGTCTTGTATTCCACAAATATTCTTTTCACAATGAAAGTACCTTGATAAGAAAGGAAAACCTGCTATCCGTTTCCCTTCTGAGGTCATGTTAAAGATAGTATTTCAAAATTCACACTGCATTCCTCTCCCTACAAAATGCTTTGTTTTATCTCAAGCGTTTCCCATCTCTCAAAGAAATGTTTCATACCATTAACAGCAGTTATATCATAATAGGGTCTTCAGTTAGGTGTGGAGTATTTAATCTTAAAGGAAAAATATTTTAATTAAATCAAAATGTAATTTCCCAACAATGAGTTATGTTTATGTCACTAAAACTGAGAGATATGCTTTAGCACAAAAGGGCAGTGACCAGAATTCCCAAGACTCGATTTGGAAAGATACTATGCCTGAGCAGAGATGGAGCAGTGTAGAATACTGGTGGTTCCACTGGCAGGTTTATTAGTAATAAAGTTCCATTTGATGTTCAAATAGTGACCATAATGGCTTCCTACGTTTAGCATTGTTTTGCAGGGTTACTTTTGATTTTTGCTTAATGTTACTTTTTTAAAAAATCACTTTGGAAATCTGGGTTGTTGTTTTATTTTTTATCCTTGACAAGCGTAGAAATAGTGCAGCATTACCAGCACCTAATTCATCTTGAGTTCAATTTTAATTCCCTAGTATTACTGTTATTTGTAGTAGGCAGATTTAATTGCTCCATTAGTTGCCCATGGAAGCATCAAATGGAGCAATTTGAACCAGACCTTGCTTCCTGATGTCAGGTTTGTAGAAATTGCTCTAAGGTCTGTAAAACTCTTTGCTTTTCTATTCAACAAGGTTGGTAGTTCAGCCAGCCATGGTGATTCTATCCAACTGTGCCTACGTGTTTTGAAAGAGGATATATGTTTTAAGCTTTCTGACCAAGACAGTAAAAATCAGTTCATTTCCTAAAATTTGGGTAAGATTTTCTACTTTGGTGATGTTGGAGTCTGACTTCTCAGCGCCCACTCTTCCACATCACCGTTTTACAGACTATAATAAAAATACCCCAGAATGAAACACCAGTGGGTGAGCACACCTAAGTTTAACTGCTTTACTCATAGCTTTGAATCATATATTTACGTTATGTTCTTGGTTTGTTGTTGGTCCACCCCATGTGAACATCATCTCTTAGAAGTTTAGCAAGACTCAGGTGTCAAGTACCAAAAAAAGGAAAAAAATTTCACGTGTCATATGGTCACATTTCAGTGTCAGTCAGATCTTCCTGATCTATTTTGTTTTGAAGAAAATAAATCTAAATTAAGAAACCATTAGGTTGAGAGTTATCTCTTATCACATTTACCTTGGTAATGTGTTTAATAACATTGAGTTAATAAACAATGAGTTTAATAACACTTTTTCAGTGTATTAGTTTTGAGTTTCAATTATAAATAATTTTGTAATGAAATATCCAGCAACTAATGGTTCAATAAAATACAGAAAAGAGATTTGATGAAATATTATTCAGCCTCTAAAATAACATGGAGTTTACAAAGAAGGTTGAGATAATTTTTGTATATTTATTTATGTTTGTATTTATTTTCATATATGTATGCATGTCTGTCTATGTAGACATTTCTTCATAAAATAGTATTTAAGTGTAGCAGATTTAAGTGTAGCAAGCTGAAATGTCAGTTCTTCAACTATTTATCCCAGTATAGCTCATGACTAAAAATATGTGTCAGAATGTTGTGGGTAGTATATATATAAATTTATAACTCAGACACCTACTGTCAGACAGATAGACATAGGTATTATAGTGAGAATAAACAGAGATTTAAGTATGCATTTAAGTATGAGTATGCACTAATTAAAAGCTAGAACCAGCTATATTTTGTAAACTTGATCATCCTTTTATGGCCAGTTCTAAGTTACATGTAACCTCATCTCACCCATTAGCACCTCATCATGCTCTTAAGAGGTAGAAAGAACATGTAGCTGATAATGAACAATGTGTAGAAGTCTGAGGAGCCAGCTTTGATTGGAAATCTTATCCTAGTTAAGCATATAGATTCCAGGCCAGACTAGCTGAATTCAAATTCCAGTCTCAACGCATCACAGCAATTTGATCTCTCTGTGCTTTAGTTTCCTCATTTTAGATAAATACAAACTATAACCTCAGGAAAACAAAATAAAAACTACAATGTCATAGCATCATAGTGAGGAAAACATATGTCAATCTTTGTAAAGGAGTGAGAACAGTGTCTGTCACAAGTCAGTCCTCAAACTGGCTGTTAGCATTGTGCCAGTCAGTCTACCTTGCCTTTGACTGTTTCCTTGCAGAAACCACTATTCTACTTTTTTTTAGCCTAAGCTTCACATTCACCATAGGGCTCTTTCAATTTGTCAAAGACAACATGTTAAGGCTTGGATAGTGTCCCCCCAAAACATACGCTCAAGCCCCAACACTTGGTACCCATAAATATGACTTATTTGGAAATAGGGTCTATACAGATGTAATTAAAGCAACAAATGAAGATGAAGTCATACTAGAGAATGACTGACCTTTAACCCAGTATGACTAGTTTACTTACGAGAAGAGGAGAGACACAGACAGACTCAAAGAGAAGACAGCCATGTGATGATGGAGGCAGGCAGAGATTAAAGCGTTGCAGCTGCAAGCCAAGGGATGCAAGAATTGCTGGCAACTACCAAAGAAAGAGGCAAGGAAGGATTCTCTCCTACAGGTTTCAGAGGAATGTGGCCCTGCTGATATCTTGATTTGGGACTTCCTGTCTCCAGATATGTAAGACAATATGTTTCTGTTGTTTTAAGACATCCAATTTGTGGTTTTAATTACAGCAACCCTGGGAAACCAGTACACAAGACATAGTGTTACGTAAATTGGCCAGCAAAGAGCAGCAGCCTTGTCAGTCCTTGCAATCAGTGTGCCTTCTCTTTCAGATGTGTAGAGATGAGAGTTGTGGGTCTTTAAAAAAAAGTTCTTCCATGACCTATCAGCATTTTACCTGGACTACTTCCAGGAGATTCTTGGTTTCTCCTGCTTTGATACTTATTTGGCTTTGTATCAACTCCTCAGTCTGTTTCTTGTGCAAAATGTATAGTTGGACTTGTGAATTCTCCTTTTAACAGTGTTCTTGGTTTCAATTTAGAGACCTCAGTTTAGCTTTGACTATATCCTACCTAAGTTTTGATAACTGACTTCACTATCCCTGTTGCATGGCCTCTGTTTAACCAGTACCGTCTCTCCTGAATGTCCCCCGCCCTGCCCACACCCTCCATAGCTTATGACCATATGCTTCCAGAATACCCCCTGGTATATAACTCAGCACCCCCACAGCTTTGACCTTCCTTTGTTTTTGTTGGCGCTGACATTTTAGAGTGATGGCTGCCCATTGTGGGAAGCATAAATTATTTTAAAAAGTATTTTCCTAAATTTTCTAGCTAGTTAAGTTTCAAATGTTTGGTGGACCAATGTCTTGGTATGGTTTCTTTAAATTTCATCTTACTGTACATGGAGAGGATACTAAGCTTATTCAAGTATTCCTCACCTTATAATTTACAACACAAGTAACTTAAGGAGACTACTTGTCTCTGCTTGCAGCACTTTAAGCTGCATCATTCACTTAATTCAATTAAGATTACGTCTACAGGCTATCCCTCCCTTGGATCAGCCTGCCTCCCGTTCTTGGGGGTGCACTTTTGCTTTTTTTAAAATAAATCTTTGAAAATCTTTTGCTTAAAAAAAAGATTACCTCTACATACATCATGTATTTAAATTATGTATGTAGAGACATCTCTACAATTAGAATATTTGGAGACAAGAGGCTGTTCTTTTCTTTCCCTTTTTGTTCATTGTTTTAAAAAATCAGTATTTTGCTGCTTTAATGGCCCAAGCACTATGCTAAATACTAGAAATCTCTCTTAAAAATGCAGCCTGCAGGGATTCTATATTCAGCAAACATTCAATAATTGCTCTGTTCCTAATTAATATCCCAATATGATTATCAGAATAATTAATTATAAAGAGATCTCTCTGAAAGCTTTGGATTGAGAACAATGTCAATGAAATGGAATCTTTTTTGTTTTGTATATTTTTTAATTGGAGTATAGTCAATTTACAATGTGCCAATTTCTGCTGCACAGCACAATGCTTCAGTCATACATGAACATACATATATTTGTTTTCATATCTTTTTCGCCATAAGTTACTGCAAGATATTGAATATAGTTCCCTGTTCTATACCTTATGAACTTGTTTATCTTGAAATGGAATGTTTAAAAATAATTTTATGTCTATTTGTGGACACCTGATAATTTTCTTTATACACAGTGAAAGAAACATTAAATCCAAAATTAAAAGTCTGTTTTCCCTTTCTTTCACTCTCTTATAACATCCTTAAATCGTGTGTAAATATTAAAAATAAAAATATAATTATTCCCCAAACTGCTGATTCCATAGACGTGACAGGAGACTATGTTGTTCTCTGAATCCTTTAGCTTGTATGAATAAACTCTATGTATAAATGCTACAGAAACAGGATAATTCTATAACTTTCCTGTGGGTTCTCTTTATAAAAGAAACGCACACTAAATGCATAAAATTTTTAAAATACTGAAGAGCATAAAAATGAACTTCATCCGTTCCAACAACAATTTTTAACTGAATGCTTACTGTGTGCTCCTATGTCTGCCCACGTTATTAGATCTACAAGTTGTTGGATGATGTTAACTGAAAAAGAAAATGCACAACTTAAAAGTTTAGAGTTCTGTTTTATTCAGCAGACATTTCTGAGGACTTCAAGTCTGCGATAGCAGCCTCTCAGATATCTCTGAGCAGACTGCTCCAAAGAGGTAGAGGAAGAGCCAGGATATATAGGAATTTTTGCAACAAAGACCAGGTAGTCAAAACATCAAAAGACTACTGTTAACTTGAGATAGCTGTTTTTCTTTGAGTAATTTAGTGCTTTTATATGTATGGGAAGATGGAAAAGTCTGGGCTCACTGAAATCATTCCTTTGATATGCACCTTAGCTTTCTAGGGCCAGTGTCCTGTGCTTTCCTATCCCGAGTATCCTCAGTGGGTACCACTGGGGGGAGCGGGGGTTGGCTGCAGAGGCCAGGCTGCCTGCGTGTACGCCATCCTGAGTTCCCTCCAGCTCAGCGGCTCACAGTCGGGGGCAGTGGTAGTAACTGATGACTTCATGGCTGCAGCATCCTTTGTTTACTGATGTGGCAGGCAGTATTTTTCATTCACAATGATCTCAGGAGAAAATTTATACCTAATGTTTTTAAGTGCACAAAGCTAAAATCTAATCAAGATCGTGTTGTAGCTAGTTCCAAGCCAGCCATGAAATACCAGCTCTAGACGTCTTCTACTGTCTTGTAGATAAGTAATATAAGGTACCTGTTTCTATAGAAATTATCTTGTGAGTGGGGAGATGAATAAGAAACAGGTAAACTATTACATTAGATTGCAATAACTAGTATGAATACAATTTTAAAAGGATCAGTAATGTCAACACTAATTTGAATAGCTTTTAAATATATGTGACTATGAATTCTGGTTTCAAACGTGCCGCCTGACTCTTCAGCCCATTCCTCTACATGGTAACTGCTAGTACCACGTGGTAAGTGATAAACCACTTGCCCTGAATACACAATCATTGTCTGATTATACTTCCAACAATGTTCACACATCAAAGCAGAACTCATTTCAAAGTCATTTTAAATTAAAATAAATATTTGAGGCACTGCAAAAATACGCCCTCCTAAAAATAATCTGTGCTTACTGAATTCCTTTCGTTTAATGCCATGTTCTGACAAAAAGGTAATCAGGGGCTTTCTTGCATGACTTCTCCTTCTTATATTCATACCATCTTATTGGTTATGCCTCTTCCAGACTGGCTGTTTCTCTTCTCCCATTTTTCATTCTATTAGCTGAAACAGAATTTTATACAAGTGACTATTAACACTGACCATACAAGATAAGTCAGATTTTACAATAGGGGTCCCATTACATCATTTAATAAGTATGTATTTTGCACAGGGCATTGCATTTGGGTGCTAAACAAAAACTGAAGAAAAAAACATACATAAAATAATCATAAGTTCATTTTTATATATATCCAACCCCAGGTATTAAAACATGTTCAAATAAATAATATTCTTTTTTGCATAATCAAAATGTATGGTACTTATTTCAGCTGTTGGATAATTCTCTCCCACCCTGATGCCATCCTGTTAGTGACCAGGGACAACCATGAAAACCCCATAACCCTATAAAGGTTTGCTGTGGGTAGGAATCAAAGAGGCTGTCTGATAAAATTTCCAGTTACTGGTGGAAAACACCACCAGTGGAAAAGATGCATGTCTTGCTGACAGGGTATCATCATCATCATATTTATGTAGTAAGCATTTTACGTAAACCATCATTCTCCATTATATTTATATACTTTAAAAATTCAACAGGATCAGATCTGTGAATATTACTCTTAAGGAGTGTCTTTCATACTATTAAAAAACATAAATCAAAGATGAGGACACACTTTAGGCTAAGAAGTTCATGAATTAAAACCCCCAAATATTTATGATTATGAAAAAATATATAGTATACATTAATATGAATCTGTGCATTATACATAAATATATAATGTAAAATATTATATATATGTGTTTGTGTTATATGTAAAGTTACTTTCTGTCTCACTTATTTTGTAATGCTTTGATGATTTCAGGAGAAAATATACACTTTTAATATTTTTAAATGAACAAAACTAAAAGTCTAGTCAAGATCGTATTCTAGCTAGTTTCAAGCTAGCCACAAAATACCACCTCTACTGTATTTGTTAGTGTGTGAAAATTGAGCTTTTAATTCCAAGAGATAGCTATGTTTTTAGTTTAAAATTAGAACCTGTTAATAAGTACTATAATAGATCAATTCACTTTCTATTTAAATATGGTTCCAATTTGCCATTGATGGTTTGAGAAATTTAATCATACCACCTCTAATTTTCTTTTTTGTTTTTTAAATGAAATCAACTTACATTTGACAGATCAGGGTTGTCAACGTATTGATGGCTTGAAGTTTTTGAGCATACATGTGATTCTTGGTAAACATCTGCATTTTCACCACTAGAAGTAATGCGAACAACTGTTGTAAAGATGTTCAAACTAAACCTACAATAGGCTGGAAATTAAAAGGTATGCAATGTTCTTGGTCTTAGGTGAATAAATAATGACTTTACCCTTACAGAAGTGTCAGCATGGAACTTGCCATGGCAGTAAATTAAAGGTGACATACAATATGCACTTTGCATGCAAAGTCTCCTTCTACCAATTAAAGCCTTACTTGTAGTGTCACTAAATGCTAATTTTAAATGATTTTAAGGTCTTGTATATTTTTATTGATGAATGTGTCAAAGGGATGCAAGTTCTGAATAATTGTACAAACTTCACTGCACTACAAACAAAAGCTAATAAAGAGAACGTATTAAGCAGGGAGATTAAATGTCAGCTTTGTCTCAGTGCCCACTGGGACTGGATCTTTGGTTTGAACATGTCTGATGTATCTACATGTTGTGACCCATGCCACGGCCTTTACTCTTATTTACTTATTTTGTATGTTTGGTGTGTTAAATTTTTCGAATTAAAAAAGTAATACACAAGAAAGAAACAGACGTTTCCCCTGGGTGCCATTGAAGACGTTTATGCTGCTTGGTTGTTCTTGTAGCTTTTGCTGTTTGCTTACATTTTTGCTTGTAGGAAAAGGAGAATTATACAATTTTTCTGCATTCTACTGTCATTACTTTTTGAAACTTTTTATAGGTGAAAATGGACACAAATAATTAATATAATAGTTTTTTAAAATGTATTTAATTTTATATTAAATTAATTTTAATTTATTTTATTGAGATAACATTGGTTTATAACATTATGTAAGTTTTATGTGCACAACATTATCTTTCTAATTCTATATACCCTACCATTTGGTCACCACTAAAAATTTAGTTTCCACTCATCACCATACAGTTAACTCCCTTTACCCCTTTCACCTTCCCATCTGCCTCTTCCCCGCTGGTAACCACTGCTTTCTATATCTGTGCATTTGCTTCTGTTTAGTTTGGTTTATTCATTATTTTGTTTGTTTTTTATATTCCCATATGAGTAAAATCATACAGCTTTTGTTTTTCTCTGACTTAAATCACTTAATACCTTCAAATTCCATCCTTTTTGTTGCAAATGATAAGATTTCTTTTTTTTTTTTTTTAAGGTTGAATAATCTCATTTTGTGTGTGTGTGTGTGTTTGTGTCTATGTCTATCTATATACACACATACCACATCTCTTATCCACTCCTCTGTCAGTGGGAACTTAGATTTCCATTTATTGACTATTGTGAAGAATACTGCAGTGTACATAGGGATGCATATATCTTTTTGAATTAGTGGTTTTGTGTTCTTTGGAATGATACCCAGAAGTAGGATAGATCATATAGTAGTTCTGACTTTTTGAGAAATCTTCATATTGTTTTCCATAGTGGTTGCACCAATTTACATTCCCAACAGCAGTGTATGAGAGCTCCCTTTTCTCCACATCTTCACCAACACTTGTCATTTCTTGCCTTTTTGATATTAGCCATTCTAACAGGTGTGTGGTGATATCTCATTGTGATTTTGGTTTTCATTTCCCTGATGATTAGCAATGTTGAGCATCTTTTCATATGCCTGTTCGCCATCTGTATGTCTTCTTTGGAAAATTGTCTATTCACTCCTGTATCCATTTTTTAATTGGATTGTTTTTTTTTCTTGTTGTTGTTGAATTGTATGAATTTTTTAAAAACACATTTTTGGTATTAACCCCTTAGCAGCCATATCATTTGCCAGTATCTTCTCCCATTTGCTAAGTTGTATTTTTGTTTTATTAATGGTTTCCTTTGCTTGGCAGAAGCTGTTTATTTTAATGTAGTCCCATCTGTTTATTTTTGGTTTTGTTTCTCTTGCCTGAGGACACCTATCTAGAAAGATATTGCTAAGACTGATGTCACAGAATGTACTGCCTAGGTTTTCTGCTAGGAGTATTATCAATTCAGGTCTTACATTCAGGTCTTTAATCCAGTATGAGTTAATTTTGGAGTATGATGTGAAATAATGGTCTAGTTTTATCATTTTGCATGTTGGAACAGTTCAAGAAGGATGGGTATTAAATCCCCTTTGACTGGTAGAATTCACCTGTGAAGTTACCTAGTCCTGGACTTCTGATTTTTGGAGCATTTTGATCACTGTATTAATCTCAGTACTAGTAATTGGTCTGTTCAGATTTTCTATTTCTTCAATCTTGGAAAGTTGTATGATTTTAAGAATTGGTGCATTTCTTCTTGGTTGTCCAACTTGTTGGCATATAGCTATTCATAATATTCTCTTATAAACCTTTGTATGTCTGTGATATCTGTTATTATTTCTTCTCTTTCATTTGTGGTTTTATTTATTAGAGCCTTCTCTTTCTTAGTCTAGCTAAAGGTGTATCAATTTTGTTTTAGACAACATTATTTTTGAATATGTTCTCAATACTAGTGAAAAATTTAACTTTATAAAAATATCTTTTAATGTATCTTTAATATATGTGACTGTATCTGCCACAATTATTAATTATGAAAAAATGTTTACTTATTTTATGTTTTTAATTATAGGAATTTTGTGATATTCTATTAAATATGAAGTATCTGAGAGATATTTTTAAACTCAGAGTGAATTTTAATTGTGAATTTTTATATACTAAACAAAATAGAATTTGACCATCAAGAAGTATTTGTTTCCTAACCATTGAAAGACTACAGATGTTTCATAATGCTTTCAACACAAAAAAATCTTTACTTGAGTATCATCCATTTTTCACTCCAGCTTCCTTCCATATCAAAGCTAGAGTGATGTTTTATAAATCAGTTCTGATCACTTCACCCCCTCCCACATAAATGATTCAGCAGCTTTGATAACTATGAGGATACAGGCCAAAAGTCTTAACATGAACGTCAGGGTCCTTCATGATCTTTCTGTATTTACCTTGCTTCACTCTGAACCTTCATACACCAGTCTTTCAGTTCATGAATTGCTATGGTTCTTTCTAACTTAGGTAGTTATCAGCACTGTTCTTTCTGTCTGGACCCTTCTGTCTGCCACCCCTCAGCCATCTCTTACCTAATCAAACATCTCTCATTCTTCATTCAGATCTTAAACGTTACTTCCTAAAGAAGCCCTCACCTATGCTGCTATCTACACTTCCCCACTCTGCATCTAGGCTACGTCTCTCTGGTATATTATCCTGTAATTTTCTTCTTTACACTTAACACAATTTGTTTTTCTATTAAATATTTATTTGTATTTTTATTTCCATGTCCACCTCCCGTATCTACTACAGTGTTATCATACATAATAAGTATTTAATAGATGTGTTGGCAAATGTGTTGAAAATACATGTGAGTGGACTGAAATTATTCCAAGTAATATCCTGTATGCTCTGATGAAGTTGACAGAGTCATTGCTAATAGGTGATTTTTCTCTTTTCATTCCATCTTATCATTTTTATCCAACTAACTTGCCATCATCAAAGTACTTTTTCCATTCAAAATTATATTGATATGATGTTTAATTAAGATGAGATGAAATGCTTTGATTCAGAGGAATGGCGATCACAGGTTTTTATATAAAAGAGAGGAAAAAACAAAGAAATGGCTGTCTCATCATCCCATGCTGCAACATCAGTTTCTGTTTACTGCCGATTAAATACTTTTAGTTAATGTATATGTGGGTATATTTGTGCTAATCGGCTTATAATTCTCAAATCAAAATAGGTGCTGCCTTATGATACACCTGTGCCGTGTTCAACCTAAGCTCACTTTGCTTGTTGATGAAAAGCACTCTTACTATGGGAATAATACCATTGCTACCCCTGCTGCTACAGCCGCTGCCTGTACTATCGCATTGAAATTTCTAAGCATGGCAAAAGTAGCTGCTCAGAATTGGATGGAGATATTTAGGAAAGTAAGAACTTAATTGAGGTTTTCTTCCCCCACTGAATCCATAATTTAAGAGAGCATGAAAATACATAACTTCAAAAGAAATTAGACAGCTGTCAGACATGCTTTATATCAAAAGATATATTCAGTGACTTTTCCATTTGCAGGCATCAACACAGTATTTCCCCAAAATACAGGAAGAGGATCTTGAAACTATTTTGATTCTCTACAAAAGGCCATTTTCTCTGTGAAATAATGACAATTGTATATTAACATTGGTGGACATAATTTAGATGATCATGCTTTAATAAAGTTTCTATTCCTTGATACCAACTATTTTCGCTAATGTCCTTGGCACATGAGATTTTGAGCTTTCACCAAGCTTCATCCATTAGTGATACATGATGAGACTTATGTGCAAAAATTCCATTAATATTAATGAGATTAGCTCTCATAAATCTAATGTTACTGCTGATATAGTAGATCATAGAAACAGTACAATTCTGTACATCAATTAGAGAACAATAGGGTTACTTTGTCAAGTATACAAATACATAAAATAGTTAACTAATTAATATGTGAGTAAAGTCATGAAAATTCTAATAATTATGATGATAAAGAATTTCAAACAATTACCATTTTATTCTGACAACTCTGTTTTCTTTCAAGCCAGCTGCTGTGAGCAATATGCGTGAATAATATCCAACAGTATGGCTTGGATGGATATTGTGTGGAGGGCTGGTAATTGCTGAAACATCTTTATTTGCATGTTGTGGATCTGAATGGAACACACATGCTACTGTATCTCATCACACCTGCTGTTTCATCTTCATGTAAAGTCTTCCTTGGCTACTTGGCATCCTCAATTCTGAACTTAACATAAATTATTTGATACTGACTTTTTTTTCTCCTTGCACAATTCAAATGATTTTCTCTGGGAAAATAATGAATATGAAAATGGTCGCTACAGCAGTTGTTATTTGTTAATCCTTTATTTATCATATTTTCAATAAACATTTACTGAGGCTTTATTATTATTTAGTAATAAATGTCAGATATGTAAAGATAAAGAATTTCTCTCTGCCATAAAGGAATCACCATCTACCAATGACATAAACATGCAAAATAGCAATGCAGATACACAGTGGTGATTATGCACGATGAATTATGGAAACACAGAGAGGAGTAACTCCCTGAACTTTTGGGGAGCAGACAGTGTATATGATCTGGAGAGGGTAGCAATAGCTGAAAAAGGAACCCCTCTATATTCCTGCATTCTAAATACCTGGTTCTTGGAGGCAAAAAAGAAGTTCAATATCCAGATTTGGGATTTAATCAGGTAAAAACCAAAAAGTTAATATTTAAAAACTGTATCATGCAATATTTTAATTATTAACTTTTTGTATGGATAGGAGAAGTTGGACAGATGGAACACGGCAAAGAGTCTCCCTGGGCCTGCTTAGGGAGACCAGAGGATGGATCTGGTGAGGTGGGGGTCACTGTTTCTTAGCCTTCTAACTGGCTTTCATACAGTCAGGATTATCCTCATTCCAAATCCCCACCCCCTGTCTTTCACAATGCCTTTCCATTAGTCTTCTGATAAATGCATCTCCAAGCATGGCACTTCTGTCTAATGCTTCTTCTCACTCCTCAGAACAAAACTCAAGTAACTTGCAAGGCCTCCCAGATCTTCAAATTCCATACCTGGCCAGTACTTTCAGGCTTCATTACCCTTGGCTTCCAACTCACCCCTTGCGTTACATCCAACTGAATCACTTGCAGTTACCTGAGCCTTCCATTTTTTTCATTTGGATGTGTGTGCTATCTTTAGCTCAGTTTTTGTTTTTCTTTTGAAAGTTCGTTCTGCCTTCTAAAACCAGCTCAACAGCCACTGTATTAGTTTTCTATTGCTGATGTAACAAATTGCCACAAATTTAGTGGCTTAAAACAACACAAATATCTGATCTTGCAGTTCTGGGGTCAGAAGTCTGAAATAGATCTTATGGGGCTAAAATTAAGGTTTCAGTAGGGCTACATTCCATCTGGAGATGCTAGGAGACAATATGTCCCCTTGCCGTTTCCACTTTCTCAGGGCCACCTGTATTCCTTGGCATGTGTCCCCTTCCTCCATCTTCAAAGCAAACAGTGCAGCATCTATCTTCAAATTGGGTCCACTGAGATAATCCAGATTAATCTTCTCATCCACAATCTTTAACTTAATCACATCTGCAAAGTCCCTTTTGCCATGCAAGGAAACATATACACAAGTTTCCAGAATTAAGATACAGATATCTTGGCACATTATCTTACCTACCACACTCAGCTTCTCTGTAAAGATTTATACCATCCCCATTCCCCTACTAAATGTTAGTGCTTCCCATTCCATGTATATTAGTTAGCCCAGGCTGCCATAACAAAATATCATAGACTGAGTGGTTTAACAGAAATTTATTTTTTATAGTTCTTGATGCTAGAATTCCAAGGTCAAAGTGTCAGCATGGTCATGTTTTAGTACAGCTCTCTTCCTGGTTTGCAGATGGTCACCTTCTTGTTGTATCTTTACATGGTGGAGAGGAACCTCTAGTGTCTCTTCCTCTTTTGATAAGGGCACCTGTTCTGCCATATCTACCATAAGGTTAAATGTGGTCATAAGGATAGACCTCATTTAACTTTAATCATCTCCTTAAAAACTCTGTCTCCAATATAATCACATGGGGAATTAGGGCTCCCAGAATCATATACATATGAATCGTTTCTGTATCATAATTGTTTTCATGTCTTCCTTTGACTTGGAGATGTTAAGAATAGGATACATGCCTTTTCAATAAGACTAGTGCTTCAAAAATAACAAATGTTTGTGTAACCAAAAATTTTTGACTTAGGGTAGAAAAATCATCTTAGCTATCCTTTGAGAAGATAAAGTTAACTGCACGTGAAATTAAGTGTAACAGGAGAAGTTGCTGACACAGACCGTGGGGCAGGCTATGGTCTGTGACAGGCATGGTAGTGGGAAGACCACCAGTGGTGCATATACTTAATTAAAATTTACCATGCCCATTGCCCTCAAATATCTTTGCTATTTCTAAGAATCACTTTCATTTGTCAAAATAACAAATGGCAAAATAACAGTGGACACTAACATAAAAGAGCAAAAGGAAAAGTCTTATGATCCAAAGTGAATAACCTTTTAACTCACCTTCTGGGTTATGGTAATTGCATTTATCGGAAACCATTTGGAGTTACAAACCTTTAAATGTTGCTCTCAGTTATGTTTTTTTCTAAATTCACTTTTGAACTTCAGAATGTATGATAAATTCAATATCATAGATAGTTCAGTGCCTTAATAAACAACAATTTAATGAACAATTTTGAGAATATAGTAAAGTGTTTTTACTTAATGTTACTAAAGAGTGTATAAATAGAAATGAAATTATAGCACTAAATTGATATTGAAAGCAATGCTTCTTACTTATACCTGCTAGTAGCCAGAAGGTGTTTTACAATCTCTTACTTTTTTCAATGGACTAAATTTAAATCAGAATCAGAAATAAGATTTTTAAAAAATTTCTTAGAACTAAAACTAGAAAGAGTCATATGATTATAGATTTTGAGAGAGATTTATTTTATAATACCATATTCATCTATATCTGTGATATTTTAGAAGGGTAAAGCTGTAAGTTGTTTATTCTCCCAATTCATCATCCATTATCTTATTTCATACAAGATAAAGCTCATGTCAATGTAAATATTGACACAGCATTCATTATAGAAAAACATCTTAATATAGTTGGCAAGTTATATATGCAAAAACTATTCTATTTATTGTAATAATGTGAGTTAAATATGACTGTCCCATAGAAACTATAATTTGATAAATGATTAAGTTACCAAAATATTTTATTAAAGGAATGTTTTTGTTTTTGGAACAGAAATTCACTCAAAGAAGGTTAAAAAGGTTATTTTAATAATTGCACAGCACTTCGTAAAACACAATAGGAAATTTGGCTAAGCTTTATGAAAATGTTCAACAGAAAGAGTCCTGTCTGACTTATTTTGTTATCTACAACTCCCAAGATGAGGACTCTTGAGAGAATGTTGCTGACTCTGCACAGACTAGATAGAGTCAGTCACATAGGGAAAGGGCCAGAGGTTGCAAAAATGACTGCTTAAGCCTGACTCTGCTGTGGAGACCATGGGTGTGGGAGGAGGGAGTCCCTGGGAAAAGGTCAGTAGGAAGGAAATACTGGTCAAGTATGATGTACAGAACACTGGGCAGGTAACTAAAATCCATTGAAAATAACCATACACTCGTACTAATTTCATCAATTGTAATGTACATACTCAGTGTACTTCCTGGTTACATTATATCTAAACGCAACTTTTTCAGATGACCGTATAGTTTATAGGTGAGGATACAAGAGCTTAGAGAATGTGTTAGTTTGTGGTTTACAGAACTTGATAAATGGTTTATAAATGATGGGTCTAATAATGAAAGATATTATCACTCTGTTAAGAAGGGTTTTTCAGTTCTTGGTAAGGATCTGAGATTCAGGTTCTACTGTTAATTTGACTCTCCTCTCACTCCCACACCCCAAATTTCTAAAAATATACAGATTCCTAATCAGTTCACTAATTTTGGGATGTGGCAGATTATACTTTAATTATTCGTAAAGATTCATTGTAATCTGACCGTTGATTGTTTCAGGCCACTGACCACAGACAGCAAATATGTCCTTTTTGCAAAATTGTAGAATTGTCCTGCTTTTCTCTGTTTGCTTTTAGTTCATCCTGGATCTGAAGTTGACTTTTTCTTTTAGTACATTAGTAAAGGCCTTTCCACGTAGAAAAGACATTCAGGATTCTAGCATTTTATGACCATAACCCGGGGAACAGAGCCTCACTGTACATGTAGTGGATTTCAGAAGAGACCCAGAGACAGTTTAACAAACTGCTTAACCACTGCACACGGGGGCTGATAACTCCTGCCCTGAGGTGCCTTGTTCTCATTTTCCCTGTGCAACCCAGATTCAGAGAGTTCCGTGTTGTTGTTTTCAGTCATCGCAACACCATGAGTCTGCTTCCATATTTCCATATTTATTGAGACTTCTAATCTTAGAGAAACCCACCCTAAATAAAATTAAATTAAAAAAGAAACCCATTAGAAATGTATCTGCAAAATCTGTGACAGAGCAGAAAGCTTTTTCATAAACATCAATCCCAACAGGGAATCAGTCTGTTTCTGTTACCACATGTCTTCTCCCCACTCACTGCCCCTCCTGAGATTAACCTTCGCCTTCCCTGATCCGGGATGGTTTGCTTGCTCCTGCACCTGCTGCATGGTGGTATACTGGTACCCTCCTTTCTGTCATCCTGGGATTGTGTTGGTCCTGTGTAAAAGCCCATGAGTTTCCCAGATGCCATGGTATCTCTTTTCCTTGTGTTCTACACCTTTTGTGTAGAGGACATTCTTTAGAAGCTTTCTGGGAAATAGTATACAGGACGTAGCTTTTTCAGTCCTCTCAGGTCTGGGAATATAATAAACTCAGTCTTAAGTTATAGCTTGATGGACAGACAGTGACTAAATCTGAAATTTTCTCTTCTCCAAACCTGAAGACATTGCGCACTGTCTTCCAGCTACTTTTGCTGACGCTAAGAAATCTGATGCCGTTCCACTTCCTGATTTTTTTCCTTATATGCAAACTTTAAGCATCTTTTCTTTGTTCTTTCTGTTCAGTTTCAAGATGATGAGCCTTTGTATTTGTGTGTGTGTGTACTTTATTTTTCTAGGCACTTGGAGGAATCTTTCGATTTGGAAACTCATGGCCTTTGGTTCTGAAAATTTTGTTAAGTTTTTTTTTTTGATAATAAGAAGATACTAGTTTTCTTTTCTTTCTCTCTCTTTTTTTTTTTTTTTCTTTTTTTGATGCCAGTTTTCATCTTTTTTCAGAAGCTACTCTGAATCAGATATGGGATCTTTTAGACTAATTTTTTTTTAATGGATTTATATTTTTCGTATTTTCCATCTTTGGCAATTTGTTTCAGTTTATGTGAGATTTTTCTCAACTTCATATTCAACTTTTCTATTTTTTAAAATAAATAAACTGTCACCATTTTTTATTTCCAAAAGTTCTTTTTTTGTTTTATGATTGTTTTATGGCCTCCTATTCTTATTTTACAAATGCAATCTCTTCTTTCACTTCTCTGAAAATATTAAATTCCTTTGTGTTTAAATTTACTTCTGTTCCTTGCAATGTCTCTGCCTCTGTTTTGTCAGAATCCACTTTTAAGATTGTATCTTTTGATTTCTTTCTCCCAGTTTAGGTACTTTTCTCAAATATCTGTCAGTTTTTGGCACTCACAAACATATTAGAACCGCTGTGTTAAAAAGTGGCTTGAAAAGAAAAGACTTTACTGTAAAAGCCCCAAATACAGGTTTTTCTCTTTGCTTTGTCCAGGATCCCTGAGATGAATTTCTCAGTCTCTTCTTTGGGAGCATAAGTCTAGCTCTAGTCTACCCTCCTGAAGGAGTGTGGAGAAAAAAAAAAAGTAAGGCGGACTTTCATTTTTAAGCCCTCTGTTTGTCATACATAGTTCCCTCCCACCTTCCCACTGTCCTTTGGAGCAGAATTTGGCTCAGAGCACCCGGTACCATCCCTGAAATAGAATGGGAAGGTGTCTAGAAGTCCAGCTCCTCTCCCTAAGAATGTTTTAACCAAATGTTATTTTCAGCTCTTTATCTCCAACACTGAATGATTTAGGAGATTTTTAGTTTGGATCTCTTTACTATGTAACTTCAGATTTTAATAGCTCCCAGTGTCCTAAGTCAGATACTAGTTTTCCATCTACTTTTAATTTTCCAAAGTTTTGTCATGTCTAGTCTTCTTTATCTGCTGTTGGCACTTCTCTCTCCTTTTTGTTCTAGTGTATTTAGTCCCATTTTGTGTTTACCTTCATTTTAGTGTGCATTCTCAGGGGTGAGCTTAAAATTACCAATGTGCGGTTTTAATTATCCTCCATTTGACTTTTTAAACCATGCTTATGAATTAGTTTGATAAATTAAATGGAAATAAAAATATTCTTCCTTAAATAATGACCTTAGTGTAGAAAGTACCAAGTAATAATAATAATAATAATAATAATAATAATAATAATAATAATAATAAATATGCCATTGAAAGTGGGAACTAACTTTTTAAAAAATTTGTCATTGGACTTCCCATATTGGTTCTTCAAGTATTTTTGTTCACAATGTAAAAAGACTCAATCATCTTCCCTGAGTGGTAATCAACATCAAAAGACACAAACTACCAAATTTAACCCTTCATCTATTAAAAAAAAAACCCAAAAAACAAAAAAGATCTCCCACAACTTTCTTCTTTAGACAATAGTTGAGCATATTTATTCACTATGACAGGATCCAACTCTCTGCTTTTGTCAGTTTTTTATTAGGATTGAATTTTCATCTTTCAGCCATCTCCCTCAAAATGCACACACACATATTCATATGCAGAAATGCACTGACATGTTATACACACACACATATTCTTTTAAAAGCTATCTAAAACGGTGCTTTTCTTCCTAAAACTTTCCTTTCTCAAAATATCTGCACAACCCCACTTTCACAATCGTGAATTCAACAGCCGATGTAAGGAAAATACTGTCATTACTAAATAGTTATATTACACTAATTCTTGGTTCATTAACTTTTCCTCTTTTGATTTCAACAGTCACTTTGTAGTAGGTTGAATGGTGGCCCTTCAAAAGATGCGTCCACATTCTACTTACTGGAATCTGTCAATGTTACCTTGAGATGAAGAGGTCATCCTAGATACAAGTGGGGGATACAGGTGTCTCCCAAATCCAATGACACTTGTCCTTATTAGGGACAGGCAAAGAAAGATTTCAGATAGACAGAAGAGGGGAAGACATGGACATAGAGAAGAGAAGGCAGTGTGAAGACAGAGGCAGTGATTAGATTCCTGTGGCTATAACCAGTAATGCCAAGAATTGCCAGAAACCACAGAAGCTAGCAGAGGGACGTGGACATGGGATAGATTTTCCCTTAGAGCCTCCAGAAGGAACTGACTGTTGACACCCTGATATCAGACATCTAGCTTCTACCTTCCAGAAATGTGAGAGAATAAAATTCTGTTATATTAAGACAGTTTGTTCTGATAGCCCTAGGAAATTGACCTTACCTTTTCTTCCCCCCTGCAACTTGAGAAACAAACTGAAGATCCCCATAGCCCAAGTCCTATTCCCTTGTTGGCCTGAAGTCAGAGGTCCCAGGATGAAGGAGCCAAGATGAGGCAGGATGGGAATTAGGATCACTTCCCGAAGCCCTCTGATTGATGGGCTACACTGAAGGAGGTGGCCTGTATGATTCAAGGAACTTTAACTTTAGCGAACTGGTTTTGTTGACTGAGGATAATATAAGTCTAGAATCACTATGATACCATACAGTTAAACCATACTATTAGCTCTACCCCATATAAAACTTCTTTTATGTCTAAATAATTTGTATCTATCAAATATCAGTTCTGTGATCAATGTGTGAGTAATTTTTAAAAATCATGTTTTAATTCAAGCCATTTATGATTTAGAATGGAGCTATTATAGTTTTTTTAAAATTGTTATTGAAGTATAGTTGATTTATAATATTAGTTTCAGGTGTACAACATGGTGATTCAACATTTTTATAGATTATACTCCATTTAAAGTTACTTCAAAATAATGGACATATTTCCCTGCGCTATACCATATATACTTGTTGCTTATCTATTTTATACATAGTAGTTCATATCTCTTAATTCTCTACCCCTATCTTGCACCCTACCTCCCTTCCTCTCCCCACTGGTAACCACTAGTTTGTTCTCCATATCTGTGAGGAAACTATTATAGTTTTAAGTAACACTGAACACATTGTATCATTAGTCTGTTCAAGAGATCATCATGGATTATTTGGAAATGATTGATTTATCAAAGGAAGCATCCTGAAGCACTCAGTTTAGTGTAATATTCTTCTTCAGATATATTTGCTGCACATTTCTGACTGTCAGCTAACTAAAGAAACTTCCTTCACATTTATATCAGGAAAATAAACTGCATTATTATATTTACTTGACCAATAAACAATGTCTATGTAGTATATTTTATGATTTTTTATTTTCTTTCAATGAAAGCCATGAAGGCAAAAAGATAAAATGGCCATTGATATTATTCAGATTAAGATCTGAATAAAAATATATCCCAGAAGATCTTCTCTGCTTTGTTCTGAAATGTCAGGAAGTTTGTGGTTTCACAGATACTTTCTATGATTGTGTTACAAGAAAAATTTAAGTAGAAATTTAAAGCAATTCATTCAACAAATAATTAGTAAGCATCTTCGATGAGCTGGTCTTTTTGCTCAGTGCAGGGAATCTATTTTAAGAGTAGTTTTTATTTTCTTTAAACTTTCTTATTGACTCACTATCCAAACGTGAATATGAAACAAACACACATACACCAAATTAACATAAATCAGTTCTGACCTTTATAGAAGATCTAAATCTCTTTTCTAAGAATAGGAGTTCTTAGTCAGGAGAGAGGATTGCAATGACATTAAGTGTTAAGGAGTGTTAATTATGCTCAGACCTTATACATTCTAATATCTGAATGTACTGAACTATTATAACTACACCTGAATCTAAATAAGAATTTTATTTAATTCCTGGTGTATAGTAGTAAAAGTACCAGAGCATGGGAGATACGAAGGTGTATGACATAGTACAGTCACTTAAAAAATGATAAGGCATAGAATGTTTCATTTCTCTCTCTAGGAGTTTATTTTTAGTTTTAGATATAATTGGTTGTGTGTGTGTGTGTGTGAAAGAGAGAGACAGAAGCATGAGAAGGAAATAGTCTTTTTGATGTGCAGATCACTTTTGTTTTGGTGTAACATTTCCATATTTGTCCAAGTTATAGTTAGCTTTCTCAAACCACTTCCATCCCAAATATACTGCTAGTTTGTTTTCTGCAATTTCTTAATAGCTAGCTTAATGGAGGAGTATTTATTCTTCCCCAAATAAGTCATATATTAAACAAAAATCTAAAACTTTCCCTTATAAATTCTCAACATTTTCAAGGTATCAACCGGAAATCTGATTTCCATCTTTGTGTGAATAAATAGATAATGATAGATAGGCAGAAACTGCCACCTATTGTCTAGGGAGACAATATCAGCAATCCAGATGATCACACAAGGGTGCATTGTTTGATATAACATGTATTCATTTTGATTAGTATTTTCGAGAGCCTACTCTGTGCCAAGTACTCTGTCAGTTACTGAGATGAATGCAAATATGTTAACAAAAATAGTTCTGACATGGATTATATTTTAGTAGAGAAAATTACAATTTTAAAAATATGAAAAAATAAAGCTTGTAATATCTTTGAGGACAGTGTGAACATAAATGGAGAAGAACAAACTTTGGGGACATTGATAAAAAGTTTACAGTGTAAGTGCAGCAGATGCTTCATTTCCATGGCCACATCCCTTCAGTGAGCTGTGACTTACTTCTAATTCCAGCATCTGTATCTCTTGGCCAGATTTGGTTTTTTCCCTGAAGATGTTGAAAGGGCACACAGCCTTCATGGTTGGCAAGCCCAGGATATAATTCTCAATCAATGGCTGGAAGAAGTACGTAAAAATGCTAAGCTGCTTGGGTGGGTTGGGTGGATGGATGCTGAGATGTGCGTTTTACTGTTTCCCAAGTTTCCCCATGTATTAAGCTCTCATCATTCCTTGAAAGTGGACCTTTTATTACCTGCCTTTCTTCCCCTGAATGACTCCCTAGCTTTCCCCCAAGATTTTCCTCTACCTCTCAAGTGAACTTACTGTTCTGAAATCCTGTCACATGTCTGCTTCTGCTGGATATTTGATAATACAAATGTCCTTAGGAAGCAAATTCTGTGAATAGGACACTAAAATTGGATCACTTGTTCTAAAGTGTCTCAGACAAATGGAAAACATACCCTCTTTGAAGACAGTACTTAGGGGAATGATAACCCTTGGCATGCTCGAGTATCACATCAGTAAGATGCTCATATGAGGTGACTTGGGATGAGATGTAGGTGGAGGAGAAAGCAGTAATTTATGCAATGTCTCCAGCATTTCAGAGATGAGATGGCAAAGGAAATCCTAAGTTTTTGGAGTTGGTTCGCTGTGGGGAAGGAAGGTAATGCACTGAAGAGAGGAGGACATGCTCAAATCAGCCAATTACTAATTCAGGGCACAGTACGAAGGCCAGGTCTTTATGACAGCGTTTAAGGAGGTCTTTATTTCTTGTAGCCAGAGAGCAGACTTGTTGAAAATCTGGCCTACGAACTGATTGTAAAACTGAAATTACCAAGAAAGTCATACTGAAATCCCTAAAATTGTTCCTGCTGCAAGTGAAGGTCATACATCAGAAGAAATACCACATATCAGATGGATTAATGCCATGGTCAAAGTCTCAAAAGTTGCCAAAACCCAAACTGATTATGAGAGGTAACATTGGAATATGATAACATTATTCAAACGGCAGCCACAATCACATTACTGTGATAGATATGGCATTGGTTTGTTCTGTAAAAAATAAGTTGTGCAAGTATAACTTTCTTGAGTACTTTATTACATTGAATAGTGCTGCCTCCCCATCCTTCAATAAAAATGATGTCTGAATCATAATCCCTGGCATCTGTGAATACACTTAATTGTAGATGTAAGTAAGGTAAATATTGGCATGGACTTGTACCCTGAATCCAATGAGAATACCCTTACAAGTAACAGAAAGGACACATAGAAACACAGGGAAAAGCCATATGAAGGCAGAGGCAGGGATTGGAGTTATGTTGCCACAAATTGAGAAACCACCAGGAGCTGGAGGAGGTGGGGAAGAAGCCTTTGCTAGGGTGCTCAGGTGGAGCATGGCCCTGCTAACACCTTGACGTTGGGCTTCTGGACTCCAGAAGTGTGAGAGGATACATTTCTGTTGTTTGAAGCCAACACAGCAACTGTTAAACTTCTAGAATAAAAGTGCTGCCTCTGACATCACTAATCACAGTTGGTTCTTGTGAATGTTCTAAGGAAACTTAAGATTTCTAGGACAAGTGTGCACATGGAGGGCTTGAGCAAGACTGTGGTGATAAGCAGGACTGTGGAACATCACTTAGGGCACAATTGCAACTTGGGAGGGAAATTTGTCTTTTATACATTTATAGTGTATAGAATCATCAGCATTCATACTCATTCTTTATGCAGTTTTAGAGCTTCATTGTAGTGCCTCTGACACGGACTAGTTATCTAGAGGTAAATTAACTCACCTTCCTTGAGCCTTAGTTTTTCCATACACTAAATAAGGGATTTCAAGTGGGAGGAAAAACGTTTTTGTTCTAAAATAATCTCATCCTAATTTTCTGATGCCTTTAAACATAAAAACCAATGAACTTTACTGTAAATTTAATTGATCAGTAAAAGGACACATTGAGTTGGTCAGTTTTGTTTACTTACTGTTACAGAGATTCATTAGTTGTCTGCATTTTAATTGCCTACATCCAATCTGTTTATCTCTTTTCCTTTGTGAGGTAGTACAGTGGTTCCAATGGACTTTGTTAGCTGTGGCAAAATCAAGT
Source organism: Camelus ferus (assembly GCF_009834535.1). Lineage (NCBI taxonomy): Eukaryota > Metazoa > Chordata > Mammalia > Artiodactyla > Camelidae > Camelus > Camelus ferus. Next base: position 50,209,084 of record NC_045701.1, read on the forward strand.
GTTGATTCAACTCTTCCTACTCGGAAGTACAGCTGGATTATGTTCAGTACCACTGATTCTGTGACCTATTTTACGTACTCACTTATAATATTAACAACGGATCATCACTAGCAGCCTTAATGCTGAGATGAGAAACTTGCCTCTAATAATTAAAGTTTTAGTAAGAACCATTAAAATCTCATTGCTTTTTTTTCCTTATTATTAATGAAATAAAACAAGTTTGCATCTGTATTTGAACACAAAAACGGACGTGCTAAATAAGGATATGTCAGTTGGTGATTCAGTGGATGAAACATATACAAATACACATCAATACATTCAGTATTTTTAAAAATTTTCTGTACAAAAATTTTTTTCATCATCAAATGTGTACCCACTGTTCATTTTTTGCCTGTTCTAACTCCTAGAAGAGCATTTAGTTTCTCTATTGCATATATAATCAGAAAGTTTTTTTATTTGGAGTATTTTAGATATTGACGTGTAGATATTCTGTGTTTCTGGAAAAAAATTAGTTATGAGCATCAGCATTTTTTTGCTTCCAGCAAAAGGGTATAGATTCTGCTGTCCAATATAGTAGTCACTAGTCACATGTGACTATTGAAATTCAAAATGTGGCTAATCCAAATTGGCATAGGTTATATGTGTAAAATGCATAGCAATTTTGAAAATTTAGTACATGATAAAGGAATGAAAATCATCTCAGTAATTTTCTATTTTATATTGAAATGATAACATTTTGACTATATAAGTATAAATAGAGAAGAATATAAACTAACTTCGTCCTATTCTTTTAATTTTTTAATATGGCTACTAGAAGATGTATACTGGAGTTTATGCACATTTGTGGCTCACATGATTTTTCTGTTGGACATTAATTGTCAATTTTCTGTAAGTATTAAAGCTTCTGTATGACTTGCAAGCTAGCTTACAAGGAAAGATGTTTTAAGAGAGGGAGGTTAACATTTTTTGAATACATATTAAGTGCAGAATGTTATCCTGCTCCTTTTAGAGAAGATCAAACCTCACAATAATCTGAGAATGTTGTCATTATTTTCCCCATTTTATTGTTAAGACTTTGAAAGCTTAGATTGGTTAGTTAGCTTGCCTTTTTTTTTTTTTTTCCTGCAAGTCTAGTTAAAAGTAAAGTCAGAAGCCAACACATGTACCATCTGCTACTTGCAAGGTTTTTGATTTCACAAGTTTCATTTCTAGTAGAAGATGTCAGAGATTGCTTGTTGTCTTTAATATGTTTTCCCTCTTGTCATAGTGATAGAATTCCTGATTTGTGTTGGACCCTGATTTCTCAATGCACTTGCAGTTCTGTATAGCATCTGACGAAGGTGCAGCCAACGGGATCCAAGGGGATGTGGCTCTTCCTCAGGGAATCTACCTCAAGAAAGATGATATGTGTCTTCTTCACCACTTTTGCCTTTAACGTGTGATGTCTGGAGTCAAAGCAACCACTTTGGACTGTAAGATTTTAGGGATAAAAACCACTCCTAGGAGAATAACAAGATAACCTGAGTTTTTAGAGGGGACACACTGGAGAATTGGCATAAAAACAGTTGGACAGTTTACCTCAAGACTTCCACATGTGAGAAAGATAAAAGTAGATATTAAAATATTGACATAGTTAGTCTTTGTGATTTTTAAAAAGCTTGTTCCTATTTGATGCCAATAATAGCTAAATAGCCTTTAAAATGGAATGAGAAATCTTTCTTCAATAGTTTCAAGTTTTAGGTAAACAGTAACTGAAAAACCTGAAGAATGGTAACTTGGCAGAAAGAAAAATAAGAAAATCTTAACCAAGGGACATGTCAGGCTTTCTGGTCATGGTAAGAAGCAGAAGGGGTAGAAAAGGGGACAAAAAAACTTAAAATATAAATGATAAAGATACAACCTGACATAGTTACCCTATAATTGTGCGTAAACCCCTTTAGTGTCTCAGGGATACCTTTCATTCTGAAGTAGTGCAATTTGGTGTTCAGATCTCTCTCCCACACCATCTTCAGCTGAGACATGGCATAAACACACCTTTGAGTGGCAGATGCTTACACTTAAGCTATAAGTAGGAAGTTTCAGTACTTTTTCCTGTTATCCTAAAGTCATCAGAATGAGAACATAAGCAGAGAAAAATGTCCATGCCTGATCTGTCTCAACTATATAAACCAGGGAAAATGAACAAAATATATGACAGAAGACTCCCCTTGTATACCATGGCTGTACAAAAATGGAGATGGAAACCAGTACAAAAATGCCAACACTAACTGATGCCTCTGAATGTACAGTGGACAGCCAGAGCCAAGTGGGGAAGCTATTCATTTTATTTTGCTACTTGCTCATGTCTTAGTTTTCATTTTTCCCACTTTCTGGTTGTCATTTTGCCCGTGAAGTTTTTCATTAAACTTTCAGCTGACAGGCAGGTGATAGTCTTCAAACCTGGGATTAGTTCAGTAATAGGAATCCTTGCTTGAGGCTCTGTCTGCATTTCTGAGGCAGGACATTGTCCGGGAGTTCTGCCAGAGGGAATTTCGAGAGGTTGGTGTAGATTCCAGATTAAGGACCTCTCCCGGTCCTTTCCCTCCATTCAAACCCTTCCATTCAGTCTTTCTGAGCATCTTTAAGCAGTCTTGCCCTCCTAGAACTCAAGCTGAGGAGGAACAGACAGGCATGGAAACTGACCACCAGAGAGTGTATCTCCTGTCATGACTTCCTTGAAATTCAAAGCAGTGTTGAGACCAAATAGATTTTAAGGAAGTTTACCAAATCTATTAACTGAGTTAAATTTATGAGTTACTAACTCTCAGTGGCCTGCTGAAGTTGTTTTCCAATTTAACTGTTTTACTAATTATTCTAATTATATTATTTTCTTTAATTTAATTCATATATATTATATATTAGAATAAAACTTTCTCTTAAAAAATTGGTAACCAAAAGAAGATGAAATGAAAACTTATTTGGGTTATTTTTCTATCCCAAATGATGTATTCAGAACTAACATATTTAAGAAATGGGAATTTTGCTTCAGAAGAGTAGAGTAGGCAGATATCCGGGCAAGGTGTAAATCTCTAACTTACGAAAACTGGGGTAAAGCTGTAAAACTAAGGAGCGAACAGAATAACACAATAATTTAGAAAATATTCTGCCTGTTTTCCCTTAATTATCTTAATGTTTTAAAGGCATTGGCCCTACAGAGAAGGTGCCACTGAAACAATCCAGGATTTAAAATAACTATCAAATTCAGCATTCCTGGGTTGTAGCTAAATTTCTCAGGAAACCTAGAAGTATTTCTCAGATGACTTTGAATATATGAAATGACTCCAAGCTAATGAAAATTGAATGGGGGCTGGATTTTTTTTCTCCCCAAAGCCTAATATTTAGAATTTTAATCTGCCATATTCAGTCAGTCCTAATTAGGGGACTTCAGCACTATGCAGACATCTATCACCATGATATGGCTCTGGGGAGGCATGTGTGTGTAATTAATCACCATGAGTACCTGCCGTTCCTCCTTCTCCCTTGTGAAGATTAGACCGGGGAGAGATGAGCAGGGGCGCCACATTGTGTAAACAACTCCGCATCTTGCCAGTTCAATTATTTTACTTTCTTGGAAGAAAAGCCTTGTTTTAAAAATTGATAATGTTCATTTTTTTCCATTCTTTTTAGTATATACATTCACGGGCATTTTATTCTTTTAGCCTGAAAACTACAGAGCTATTTCACTAGGTAGGGGACAGGGGGCAGGGAGTTTACTGTTTTATGAAGAGCGTGCTATTGTGTCTCAAAGGACGAGTTCCTCTGTGTGAATCCCCAGTGCTTATCCATGAAACACCTGTCTTTTCTTTGGAGCTTTCCATACAAGTGCTGAGAAAATCTGACCTTTCTTAACTCATGAGGTAATGACAAGACTGCCAAACATGTGTTGTCTCATAATTGCTTTTACAGATCTGTGCCGTAAGCTATGATTAAATACTAGGAGAAAGGTCATTAAAAGATAAAAGAATGAAAATGGCTTGTTTATGGAAATCAATGAATTTAGGATTCTGTGGCACCTATGATAAACCGCAAATACAGTGAGACAATAAGCTTTAATGAACTTTAAATGTTGAAGGATATTTTTCTGCTGGGCCATCAACAGTTTGAGTATGAGTGGCAGGTTTTGCATGTTAAATGTGGTTATTTGTACTCTGCAGGACAGTCAGAAAGCGGGTGGCAGTTGTCTTTCAATGTAAAGAATAAAGGAGTCTAGTCTCTGTAGTTTCCTGAGGGAATTGTACACTTTAAGCTACTCAGCTCAAATGTGAGTATGTCTCAACCAAAATTTCAGATTCAAAAATTTTCCCATCAAGCAAATCAGAGTAGGCAGAAAGAACATACATCACTGGGTCCGGGGTTCAAAAACCACAGGAAATACCAGAGTTGACCATAAAGATGATCAGAGTAAAGCAACTACTACGGGACTTTGAACAAAATTTGCCTTTATGACAACTCTTCAGGGTAGATAAAGCAATGCATCTTAAGGACATGACACTTAATTTGGGGGACTTTTGATCTGAAGACAAGGCAAGTTCCCTGGAGCTCTGAAGAGCAGCTGGTAAATGAGAAAGCTTATATCTGAGAAGAGAAACAAAAAGACCTCTGGTTAAAAAGCCCCAAAATGAGTGCATCAAGACAAAATGCAAACCAGAGATTGTTCAAAGATAAAAGTGATGGTAGCGGAAGCAGAGTACTAGGAACTTGAGTTGTGTGTTAGAATTTGGACTCAAAGACAATTAAATGAACCTTCCTTATGCAAAGAAAGGCAAGCACAACATTTTAGAAAAGGATTTAAAAATCAAACCATGATCAGATCTGATACTCTGCTTCTGCCTCTCTGAAGCTAGGTTAGTTAATTCCTGCATTCCTTAATTAGAAGGAAGCAGATCTATGTTACCAAGATTCTTGACATTGCAATTTTGACAACTGAGGGTCCAAGGGAAAAGTCAGGAAGAAATGCTGGTCATGCAGGTTGAGCAGTCTTAGCAAATTTTCTTTTTCTTCACTCCAACTCTTTTCAGGGAAACAGATTGTGATGAATCCAAAGTCTGTCTCAGGCAGAAAAATATGCGGGACTACATTAACAAGAAAAAGTTGCAGACGATATCAGAAGTTCATTTTTTAAAACATAATTAATATGAATTCAGCTTTGTGTCAAATATCTAGCAGAGAGGGGGATAATTAAGTTTGTGTAAAACATTAAAATGAAAATGAGCTAATTTTTAAAAATTGCGTATTTACTTGTTCCTTTTTTAAAATTTATTTACTTTTATTTAAATTTGGGGGGATAGGTAAAGCGTTATTTATTTACTTATTTATTTTTAATGGAGGTACTGGGGATTGAACCCAGGACCTCATGCATCCTAAGTGTGCACTCTACCACTGAGCTATACCCTCCCCACTAAGCTAACATTTTGAGATCTAACTTTTAAAGCAATTTTCTGCTTGAATTGTAGGAAAGGATTTAGGAAGGACTTAATTTCAAAAATGTTTTTATACAAATATCATAAGATTATCAGTTTTTCCTTTGAAATAATAGAAGGTTAGAATCGACCCTCTTCTTTGTAGAAAAATAATCTACTTATGATTTGTAAGTAAAGACAGCAACAGAAAAAGAAAAATAGCATGAATGATACCAGTAATGCAAAGGGAGCATTTTATGAAGCAAAGGCAATACTTGATTGCCTGCACCTTTAAAGACCAAAACACTGAAAAGGAGAATAATGAATTATCCTGGTTGAAAGATTTTTTTTTTTTTTTTTTTTTTTGTAGAGCATTCATGTTTAAAGTCATCCTTTCATCCTAGAGTGCTGATTCATCAGTTTGAAGAAGTGAATAAATTCAATGCCAGGTATAGTGTCATTTTCTTTGTGGGAGCTCAGTAAACATTAATCAAGGGAGCTGATGAGAATTTACAAAGCAGAAAAACAGTATCATCCACATGTCTGTGACATACGATAAAAATTATATTAGCCCTAGCATTTAAAATATGGGCTACATGTGGACGTCTTTCTTATTTTGGCAACCCTGTTTCAAGCACAAGTTGAATCCTTTAACAGGTGGATAATTCTTGAATTTCTAATCACATTACCCTGCAAAGTTTCCTTTAAAAAAAAAAGAAACTAAAGTACCAATAGTTACATATATCTAAAATGTCAAAGAAGTTTTGCATCTTTTTAAATAATAAAAATGGTATTAGTAGCTCTTCAGTACTAAAGTTGCAGATATTGGATCTCAAGATTTAATTATGATCACAGTTACACATTTTGGTAATTCACTATATAAATATTTAGGGAACTTAGTATGAGCCAGGCTATCAAAAAAAAAAAATGAATGCCACCTCTTTCAGTTATTACAGTTATCAGTATTACAAGCTGGTGAGTTGCATACTAATGAGGTAGTGAAATGCAGGAGTGGGGATAAGGGGGCCACAGGTCCCGTAAGAAGAAAGGTGGAAGAGGAAAATGGCGTTCAGATGTTCTACAGGTACTTTCCTATATCCTCATTTCCCGTAGACTTTAATCTGCGCATCACCCACTAAGATAGGAGTAACTACTTATCTTCCTTATATATTTTTTTTTCATTTTTTTGTTAACAAATGAAAACTCCTTGGCCTAAAGTTACGTGATTCTCCTAGCAATTAAATTATGTAGCTATGATTTGAAGCTATGTCTATATTACTTCTGATATAGTGTATCAGTATATATATAGTGGTTATAACTTTAACCACACTGCCTTAGGACAGGATCTAGGGGGAACATTTCTGCTGTCATATCTCTAATCAATAGTGTGATATCATTCCTGGCTATAAAACAGACTAAAGGTTCCAGAAACCCGTAACAGCAAGTTTGAACTAATAGCCCACTTTGCTCAATGACATAATCACTTCTAATTATTTACTACTGTTTATTGTGGGAAGTATTTGTAATTTCCAGAAACCAAGCATCCCAATTATTGCCTTATCACCTGAACTCGAATTTCCTTACCATCTTGGGCATCTCCTAATCTGTTCTCATCTTTCACCTCCTTTGCGAGGGCCAAGATTAAAGCACTGTGCCCTTGGAAGCTCTGAGTCAGTAATTAACAATTCATAAATCTCTTTTAGTTCTCCTCACCTCCTGACCTCATCTAAAATTTAAGAGTCTGCTAAGGACGTTTTGCTTGCATCCCTCAGATATAGGAAGTAGTCAGGATGCCCTCCACTTTTAAGAGCTTTATGTTAAGGATTTCACCACCACTTCTTACTGATTCATTTTATTTATTCTACCATATTCATCTTCTTCATTCATCAGCACCGTCTTTCCTGCACTTCTGTTTTCAATTTGTATGTATTGAGCTACCACTAAAATGAATTGCAAACCTTCACAACTCCCTTTCCCACTCAGCCTCCATCATCCTTGAATGCAGGGTCTTCCATTTGTCCACATGCCGCAGAGCTGCTGGGTGTAGCTGGGGGCAAATGTCACAAGCGTGGTGGTCTGTTTTACTAGAAATTCCCAACTGCAAACACAAACATCAGCACTTCCAAGTTTACCTACTATTATTCTGTTAGTATATTTTCATTTATCTTCCAAGTTCTCACCACCTCCCTTTTTCCATTGCCCTTCACTCTCAGATAAGGACTTCACTTCATATTTCATCAAGAAAGTAGAATCTAACACTCAAAAGGAACTATTTTTTCCAGTAACACATCTATAGTCAAACACAAATTTGTATCTTTCATCTGTCTTTTCTCTGTTCCCTTACTTTTATCAAAACCCCTTCTTTTCCCTTGGTTCTGGATAATATTCATTGATGTTAGTCAAAATTTTAGCTCATTCACTACTCATCATTCCTTCTAAATCATTACATTATCCTGCTCCACTGGATCATTAACATTAGCTGATCTAGTGTCCCCTACTAAGTGAATTGTAATTCCACTGTACAAAAATAGAGAATTTCATCCTTGATGACACAACCCCTCCAGTGATGGGTCATTTTCTGTTCCTTTTCATAGTCTCCTAAGTATGCTAAGTATCTTCCACAATTTGTATCTGATCTTATCTTCTGTTTACTTGTCAACCAGTTAAGCTTCTGTCCCCACAACTACGGAGACAATACTAACCTAGGTGATTAAAAAAAAAAAACACGTTGCCAAACTCATTGCTATTTCTTTAGCTTTGTCTTACTTGAAATCTCACCAACCCCCTCTTCTTTCCGGGATGTTTCCTCTCTAGGAGTCTTTGAATTCACGCATCCCTGCCTTTCCTCTCCTCTCTCCCTCTCCCTCCTTCCTAGGTCTACTTTTCAGGAAATACCTACTTCCTCGTGCCCCAGAGGTTAATCTGGAGTACTTTTGTTCTTTTCTCTCTATCTTTCACCCCGGTGATGGCATCCAGTACCATGGCTATAAATAATATTTGCATGTGATACTTACTCAGTTTAAATGTTCAGATGGTTATTCAATATTTTATTCTACATCTTTAGTTGGATATGTAATAGGCATCTCAAATTTAGCATGTCCAATATGTATTACATCTTTTATCTCTTCCCAGGAGTCCCCTTCTCAGGAAATGACACTGCAGAACCCATGACTTGGGAGACACTTTCTATCTTTCTCACTCATGTTTTCCTCATCCAACTCATCATCAAGTGCTTTTAGAAATAACTCAGCTATTTCTAAATATACCAATTTTCCTGCCTCGATTTCTGGGCCCCATTCAATCCGTTTTTCATACAGCACTTAGAATGACAGTATTTTTTAAAAATCCAATCAAATAATGTCCCTCTTCAGGGACATTATAAAAATTCCTTAATGACTTTGCATTTTTAAAACATAAAGTCCAAACTTCTTACTATAGCCTTTAGGTCTACCAGCTGTCTCACCTGATTCTGAACTCTTTTCATTGACTGTCCTATAATCATACAGACTTTCTGTCCTTCTTTCTTGCTTCAGGGCCCTGGCTCTTGTCCTTTGAGTTCTTTGCCTGCACTGCTTTTTTTAGGGACTTTGCAGTACTGATTCCTTGGTGTTTCTTGTCTCTCAGCTCATGTCTCATTTGTAGAGAAGCTCTTCATTTTCACACCATGTAAAATCCTTCCTCATTATTCCATCATGTAATCTTGTTTATTCATTTCATTTCAAAATATGTTGTAATACTATTTTTCTTTTCCATTTAAATTTAAATTCAGTCAGAATAAGGTTTTTGTCTGTTCTGACAAGAGGAGACCTAAAGCTGTCTTGCCTAGAACAGTTATTTGCACATAGTAGGGACTCAATAATGATTTGTTAATTTAAAGAATGAGTCATTGGAGATGTCCTTTCCCAGGATCATCAGTAGAGGAAATATAAATGCCAGAAAAAAGAGGCTGTGATCCCCAAAGTTCAAAAGCTTACTACGATTTTCATAAGAAGTTCTCTTGTATAAGCATGACAACGTAGATGTTGGTATTTCGAGAGTATCAACAGAGACAGCTAATAGTGCAGAATGTGGGCAAGATGAGTATCACAGGTGAAACTCAGAAGGCCCAAAAGATAACTATTTTTTGACTTCAGAAATTCTGTTTTTAAAATTCTGTTTTCTTACCATTTTTGGAAACATGTTTAAGAGAGTAACTGGAGCCACATTCTGTACACTAAATCTATGGTTTGATTTAATCATGTAGCACTTGTGATGGGGATGGGGATAGTTGCATCAATGGGCTTTTTGTTTTCTTTAAGGATTTCCTATAGGTAAATCCATTTCAGAGATGCTCGTATGCTTTTAACTCTAAGTTGATTAATTGCCTTTTACCCTTTTATAGACTTTCTCCTTTCTGGGTGTCCAAAACCTTTAAATTCTGTTTCTATTTTGAAGACAATGCATCATTCTAGAGAATGGTTGGAGGATTTGTTGAGACAGTTGTCATGTTAAAAAAAAAAAAAGAGCTCTAGAAATGGGTAGATATGTTTCCCAGTGGTCACCCTTCATTACCCAAAAGTATAGGTACAGGTACAGTGATTAATCCAGAATCTAAATTTATTGTTAAGATGCCCAATGATGATCCTTGTTCAATTATTTTAAAGAGTCTGTTTTTGGAAGACAATTCTTGGTGAGTCTGTCGTATTTCTGTGTGTATTGTTAACAAGGCACTAACTGCTCTTTTTTTCCAGACTCTTTTCAAGAAAGTCTGTATAGTAAACAACCTTGGGAAATAGAAATAGTGTCTTCCTCTGAAGCACTGAAAAAGAGTGCAGTTGCCTGTGGTCAGGGTACCTCTTTTGTAATGAAATGTGTTGCTTGTGCAGTTATCATCAGACCCTCTTCTCATTACCATATGAAAATTGGGGATCAGCAACTGACACAAAGGGATGAGATTTGCTGCTGTTGCTCTGAGTTATCAGTGCTCCTTTCTGTCTGGCCTCGGAGTTGTGTGCCTTCTACCGGCATCTCTACAGCGATGGCAGGCTAAATTGTTTGCTTGCAAGTAGGTTAAACTTTCAGATCCTTCATAGCTCTTGATAGTCGTAAGCATTTATCTAGCAGCCTATGGGCTAATTTCCGTCTTTTCCTTCTGTGTTTATCAAGCAAACTGTTGGTAATGTGGCGCTTGATATAACTTGCCTTCAATGAGAGACTAAGAGTCATGTTTCACATCATTGTACATTCATAAAATTTTATTCAGATTATAATTTGATAGCATCACAAGGCTGCAGGAAGGAAAAGCACTAATTTTAACATTCTTGTCACATTTGCAGTTTTATTATAAATTAGCATATTAGCATTTGGGCTTTTTTTCAATCAGTCTGTTTGAACGTAATGAGTGTCCAGCTCGGAGATCTGAATACCTTCAAAATGTGCTCCCCAGATTAGTCTGTGTAAAGCATACGTCTTTACCAGGTTTCAGACAGCAGTGAGTTCATTGAGGTAAATGCTGTCATCTAAGGTGCAGGGGCCAGGTTGGGTGGCCAGAAGGATCTCTTCAGTTTACACACTCTTTGTTAGGTAAGAAATATTTATTCCTTTGGAATTGATTTGTAAACAGTAAGGGAACATCTCTTTATTCACACCTATTCAATGATTATAAGTGAGTAGAAAAATAACTGAACAAAAGTTTTACTGAGTAATAGAAATCCATATTTGGTAACCAGTATTACTTGTTTATTCTCCCCAATGGAGAAATCATGCATCTAGTTAAAACCTGATGAAATATAAATTTAAAAATAAGTAGAAAAAGACACTCTAGGTATTTTTAATATTCACGGAGAATGATTAGCAAATATAATTGATTATTGAAAATACAAATATTTTAGAAAATTAATTACATATTAAAATTATTAATATTTGTTAGTGATAATAAATATAAACACAAACCAAGATCATTGCAATTGATAAGTGCAAAGGAGAATGTACAGACGCAAACCCCTTCAGGAAATGACCCAATGCTTTTGCCTGCTAACTCTTAGGAGGAAATTTAGACTGAACTTCCCTTGCTATTATTAGCACTAGTGCATGTGCAGGTGTGTGTGTTTTCTTAACTATTATACCTTTTACCACAAAAAATATACTTACCATATTACAAGTGATACAACTGCATGTGAACATATCCTGTCTTGCATTATTCATAGCACTGTACTCTACTGTACTTTCAAACTGTCCTCTCTCAGTGACAAAAACCAATCATTGAAAACAGAAGTCAGCCACCCCACAAATCAGCAACCAGTGAACTTGTCTCATTTAAATCCTTAAAGTCCCTAAGGATCTTTAGGTCATAGAGGTTGGAGAGTTTTTCTGACAAAGCTAAATGTGGTAGCTGATATTCTTCCTTATTAGAATAAATTTTTGGTAAACTTGTTAGTTGGGAAATTAAATCACAATTATTTAGCATTGATATTAATTTTCCATAAAATAGGCAAAATTATATGAGTTTAAATATTATTTGGTGTTAAACACACAAACATTTTACCTTTGATATTCTAAAAGATTTAAAATATAACATAAATTATAGTACACAGTTTTAAATGTTAATTTACCTTGTAGATGTTAGAAAGATATGGAAAATGACCTACAAAATAGCTTAAATATAGAAATATAAATTCCTATAAGTTGTATGCAAAGTACTTTTCTTAAATTTTCACATTTAATAAACAGGATTAAAATTTCCAAAATTGATTATTTCCATCAAAGTATGTTTTGGGATTGTGTGACTATATAGACAGATTAGTGGATCATCCTGGTGGATAAAAACTAACATTATTTCCTCAAATTTCTAATTATGACTTTTTGCTTATTTTTCCCTGAGTTCATTATTTCTACATTCATACTTTCAGTCCTTTTGTAACAATCTCTTAGATGCATCTTCTGCATTATAATGTGAATAAACAGAAATTCTCTCTGTTAGACAAGTTTGCAATCCACTTGAAACTGTGTAAAAATTACTTCTGATATGAAACCATTGTTGACACAGTAGCCTGATTAACACTTTCATAGTGAGAAAGCTAACTGATAGAATTTTTCCCACTGAGATTAGATACTAGCCTTAATAAAGGCAAAAAACACACTTACTCTCTTTTTGCAGCCATGGTTGTTTTGGTTACAAATGACAATACAACTCAATCTATCCTTAGCACAAAGAGAACTTAGTGACTCAAAGGATGGCATTATCTTCAGGCATGGCTGGCTTCAGGAATTCAGAGCATCATGAGAATTCTTTATCTGTCTCTCCCTTTCTCAGCTCTATTTGACTTATTCTTCGAGAGATGCTGTTTAAGTAAAGCAACAAGCTGCCCCAGGCAACTGTCAATTTACGTGTTCCTTGGAGGTTGACATGCCAGTTTGAAAAATAACAACCATATGTTTTTCCAGATATCTCTGGTGAGGTCCCAACATGGATTCTCATTAGCCCAGTTTGGGCCATACCAATTTTTGGACTAATTACGTATCCATGGAATGGAGAACTCTGATTAGTCAGACACATGCATACACCTACCACTGGGGCTTAGAAGGTATGTTCAACCCCACCAAAAACAGTCATTGATCAAGATAATGGTAAAACAGATCAGAGAGCCTAAGCAGACAGAAATAAGTGTTTCTTGCTTTTCCTGAGCCCGAATCTACAAACTGATCATTCTGAGGAAATTCATAGAAAGCACTTCAATACTTTTGTGTTAAAATACATATCTAAATCAAACTTTGAAAGTTTCTTCTTCATTTAGTCACTATCAGTAAAGTAAAACACATTTCTCAAAATACTCTATTTTACTGAATGAAATACATGCATAGTATTCTGTATACTGAGTAGCACTGCATCCCGAGTTGATAACAAGAGCTATATATATGAATTGGGGATAATTCTAAATTGGTGTTAAAGTATTCAACTCAAGATTATTTGGAGAAACAAAACTGAGCTTGTGGCTATTCCAGTCTCTTTGTTTCTTCTCCTTCTAGTGTCCTCTTATCCACCACTAGGTTCTCCATCCCTGCTGATTTTGCTATGTAGTGACCGATGCACATGAGAACATGAACTTTGAGATTAGGATGAGTAGGGGTTTTTAAGTGCAAGGCTGGCCTTTCTTACCAGCTGTGTTTCCTTTGGTAAATGTTTCAGTTTCTCTCATCAGCAGTTTAGAGCACATAGATTTAGAACCCATGGGCAATCCTTTTAGCCAACAGTATTATTTCCTTTGCACTAACGTCCCAGCTAAAAATCAATCCAAACCTTTGGCTTTTCTGAATCTGAACTTATGAGAAATAACAAATAAAATCACATAAGCAAGCAGGCAGGTGCTGCTCTATTTGTGAGACTTCCATCTCTGCAAGTCCTTAAATACTTCCTGAAGATTCTTTATGTTTTCCAAGGCTTCTTTCTAACCCATTCTCCACTTACCGCAAACCTCTATTTAAACCTTCCACGTGACACTTGCCTTCTTCTTTTTACATCCCAATAACTTCTAGCCTCCTAAACTGTAGGCTCTTCAGCATCTTCATCCTCTGATCCCATTCCTCCTGCCCAGGCTCAAATCTGCTCCCTGGCTTTAGATTCCATCTTGTCCTGTTTCTCATGACTGTGCCACTACTGACTCCCCCTCTTCTATATTTTATAATTTTTGTACTAATATCTTCTATATTATTTTCTTATCACTACTGTAAAAAGTTACCACAACTATAGTGGTTTAGAACGTGATACATTTATCATCTTACATTTCTGGAGGTCAGAAGTCTCAGATGGGTCTTAGAGGGCTAACATCAAGGTGTCAGCAGGGCTCTGTTCCTCATAGAGCCTTTAAGGGAGAATCTGTTTCTTTACCTTTTCCAAATTGTGGCAGCTATCTGGATTTCTCTTCTTGTGGACTCCAGAGAGCAATCATGTTATTCCAGGCTCTACTTCCATCCTTACATCTTCTTCTCTGAGTCTGACATTCCTGTCTTCCTCTTATAAGAACCCTTACGATTACATTGAAAATCCAGAAATGTCTCATCGTTCCAACTAAAGAAGCTAGACTTAATCACATCTGCAAAGTCATTTTTGCTGTGTAAGGTAGCATGTTCACAGGTTTCAGGATTAGGGCATAAACATCTTTGAGGAAACACTGTTCTACCACGCTTCTCTAACATTATTAGTCAATGTCCATTCCTTTTTTATTCTTGCTCTTTAACCCTACTTTGTGATCACATTATTTCTGACCTTTTCAAAACCAGTCTTGAATTGTCTGCACACATTGTTTTCCTCATCTCTCCCTACATACACATATGCACACGTTCTACAGAAACCAATTCCATCAGGGCCATTTATGAATTTTTAATCACAAAATCCTTTTTAGTTCTTACCTTTCAGCACCATTTATATCATTGGTAACATACTGATTCTTAAAAAACATTTCCATAGTCTTCTATCACACCTACTTTTCTGGTTTTTCTTCTATGCATCTTACTAATTTTTAGTTTACTTTCAGGATTGTTTTTCTGCTTTATATGTTATATGTTTCTATGTTATGTTTATATATTTATGTGTTAGCTTTTCTCTGGATTCTGTTCCTAGCCTTATTCTCTACTCACTGTACACAGTCTCAAGTTGTTTCAAAAACTCCATCCTTTCAAGTTCTTTCAGGAATACCAGTGACTTCCTAGCTTCTATTTTTTTTAGTATAGATCTCTTTTTTATTTCATAGCATACAACTAATTACTGTAGTTTTCAGTTAGATTGTGAAAGCAATTTATGCCCTCCTTTTTTCATTTCTTGTATTCTTTATCCTCCAACATGTCTTAAAATTCATTCTTGAATTTGCCTCTGTATTTCTGCCATCAATCTGTTATTATTCCTGTGTTCTTTCTTATAAATACATTCTGAAATTTTGTAATTCACTTCATTTTTATGCTTACCACATCTCAGGCCAAGATTATCTATCATCTGAATTATTTTTATAGCCCTCAGGCAAATCATTTTGCTTCAAATATGGCTTCCCTTCCAAGCTATGCTTTATGATAGAGACAGAGGGATATTTCTAAAACTCGAATGACCTTTTAGCATTCTACATACTTAAAACTTTCCATAGTTTCGTCTTAGTCTTAGATGGGACCAGCTTCACAGGCATTATGGCATGAGCAATTGCACATGTCCCAGTCTTAGAAGGGCTCCATACTTGGCTTAATGATCACTCTACCGTCCTAAAATTCTTAATAATTTTTGAACAAGGAGCCCTATAGTCTCATTTTACACTCTTCCCCACACATTAGAGAGCCAGTCCTGCTCTTAGATAGAATTTTCATATAGCCTATAAGACTTACAGCTTATCAGAATTTCAAAACTAGGTCCCTTTCCTCTGTCTTAGTCATATTGCTCTCTGTCTGAAAACACACACAGGGACACACGCGGATGCACATACACACATGCACAACTTAGACATTTGCACTCCCTCCCCAACCCTTTATTAAAATACTATTCAATCTGTAGATCTCTGTTGTAACATTATTTTTGCTGCCTTGCCACACACTGCTCCATAGACAGTCCCAATCACAGGGTATCTCTGTCTCTGCTGCTCTAATATGGACCTCATCTCCCTCTGTGGTAACTGTTATTTGCTTTCCTGTATCATTCAGAGAATGCTAAGATCCATGCCACCATTTACTGTTCCTTACTATCTGTAGTTCCTATCTGTGGTGTTATTAGATCATTCCTGTAGTATTATGGATATATGTACCTCATACTTAAGTGTGAATGGTTAAAAAACAGTAATTGCCTTTTCCTTTTTTCAGTAGAAATACACATGCAAATGCTAAAACTGTCTGCTTAATATGGACCTGTGCCAGCAAATAAAATACAGGTATTATATTTCTATTGGTCACATTTGCACCTCTACCAAAATTTACAGAGACATTAGCCTCTTGGGTTTTACTTCTGAAAGTATTGCAAGAAAAGGTAATGTTTTTAAAATCAGAGTATAAGCAACATTCATCATTTACTACTCTTTCTTGACTTTTATAAAAATGGTCTTTTATAGTTATACAAATATTATTCTGAAAAAGCAAGTCAATTGCTAGCTAAATCCTATGGTCAAGGCCAAAAGAAGTGAAAAATTGGAGGGAATTTTCCTGTCTTACTATGATTGTCAAAACAACCCTTATTTGTTCCATGTAAATAAAAGACAGTGGTGAAAATGGTATTAGCATAAAGGCCCAGGGGAGAGAAATATCCTAAGGTGCATTTTTTGGTAAGTGAAATAGCAGCATGGTTCCCAATGGTAGGAAGGCAGTGAAAAGTAAGCTTTTGTGAATGTCTAAAGTGGACCAGAATGGGGAATACTTTTCCAGCACAAAATTTGGTCCTAATGCCTGTTCTCATCAAGTTATTCAGAGGCATTGGATAGTGGGATGAGCCTGAACTGGCTACAGCATTTCCCAGTTGTCTGGACTTTATGATCATCATTCTCATGAAGCAGAATTTACTAAGAATCCACTGTGCTTAAGATGGTAAGATGATAAGGGAGCTGCAATAGAAAAGTATCTTAATTTGATTAATTTAAAAATTTTAAAATTGTATTTTAAATTGCATTAGAGAAGAGCTCAGGAATTTCTTCCTTGTTATGCAAGTGAAAATACGATTTTTGCTTTTCTAAGACTCATTTATCTTTCAGTAAAGTGGTTCTGCCCGATATCTATCTAGCTCCATTAACCGAAGCATATTTCTCATATATTTAAAGAAGTGAGCAGGAAGATTAAGTTAGATAAAAACTTCCAGGCACTATAAGCTCTAGGAAGTGAATGCAAAATAATAAAACACAAAATCAACTGCAAAATAATGCGCTTGGAAGTACAAGGGAATCGTGTGATCACATGACTATCACCCAGGAAGAAAGGATCTGTATGCTGGGCACACATATGGCACCAGGACAAAAGGCACATTTTTCTCCCTAGCACTATTATATAACCTTAATTGGGTACAGCTGGGGGGACATTGCCAGTCAGATCCAGACAGTGTTCATTAGAGAAGCGGTGACAAGTGATTACAGAAACTCATTTTTCCCTTCCAGGAACTGTTTGCTAAAGCGGGGTTGTCAGTCAGCCTTTGGGAATCTTTGCCCATGTGCAGATGCTACTATTCTCTTGGTGCATAATCAGATCTGTCATTAACACCTCCACAGTCTTCTATATCTGGGCAGAGAAGAGAGTGTTTCCTCTTATGGGGGAATCTAAGTGTTTTGCTATGCCCTAGTCAAAAATAAAATGGAGATTATTTCTGGGATCTCATTTATGCTTTATATGGTCTTGTGTGAAAATTGAATTTCCTTCTCAGTGTTGTGATAAGCTTTCCAATTTGTCTGAATATTTCCCTGCCTTTAAAAACAGAAGGCTAATTAAGCAGGCAGTAGACCTTTCCTCACCCTCTGCTCATTTATACCACTTATTTTTAATGCTGTTTTACCCTTGACTATAAAAGCTCATGTTTTTGTGCTGAATATTTTCCCTCAAAGTTTCCAGAAAAAAAAGGGAAAAAAATAATCTCAAAGACCTATTGATTCTTCTAGCATGTTCTGGTTTTGCAAGTTAGAGATAGAATGATTAACTTACAGTTGAATGTTGATTTCTTGTTCTCAAGAGCAAGGATAATGTGTTATGCTTATTAATAATAAATAACTTATACATCATTAGACATAGAATCGGCACTCTGGATATACAGAATCTAAAAGATACATAACCAGAGCATATCATGGTAAATATGACACAATTTTTATTCCCTTGATGATAATAGGGATAGTCACAAATGCTGGTCTTTCTTTCAGAGGCACTGTAGGATGGCACACCCAATACCGCTGTTTGAGTTAATTTTGTTGTTCAAGTGACTTGCTTCAGTTTATGAAATGTGGGGGGAGGTGGTATTTTACCTTTTGAGCAGAAGCCTGAAGGACCAGTGCATGGTGGGTTGGCTTCTCCTTCCCTGTTAATTGTCACAGCAATCCTGAAAGGAGGAGATAAGACTTCTGCCAGCCTGGAAGACTTGCCATTAACAAAATCTCCTGCCAAAGCACATCAAGCATCTGGTATGGGTGAAAAATAAACATTTAATGTTTTTAGCCATGAGATTTGGGGATTATTGGCTCTATAGTGTAACCTAGCTATCCTGACTTCCATGAAGTTCAGTCAAAATGGAGTCTTAAAGAATGAATAGGAGTTAATTAGAAACATGGAAGGGAAGAGTGTAGTAAACAAAGATGGGTACGGAAGCACAGGGACAGACAGATTTCAAAGTCCATCAATGGGGGATAAAAAATAAAATTAGTGACTGAGGTTTGATAAAATCAGCAGATAAATCGCCTCAAAGAGTAGGTTTTTAACTGCGTATTGAAGACATGAGCAGAGTTGGTAGAATTGTTTAGGGAATATGGGATGGAGGAAATGTCAAGCATATGTTGGAAAGAATCAGATTCTACTTTTCCTAGAGAGCATATGCTCTTTGGAAAACTCAGCATTATCCTTCCGACTCCTTTCTATAGCCCAGGGCAATTGCAATCTGTGAGGACTTTTCAAATCCAGCTTTTGACCTCTTAGAGAATTTGAGTTTTGTCTTGGTGCCTTTGATAGTCTACATATATTTTTTAAAGTGGAAAAGAAAATTAAGCCAGATAAAATTTACAGATATTAAGAGCTTTAGTGAAATTAATGGTCTTGTCCCAATTGCAAAGCAGTGCAAATAAGGAATAAGGTTGAAACTGAAATAGAAGTTGTATCATATTATGTTTATTTAATATTAATATATACACTTCTGAATTATTGTATTGGATAGTAAATATTACAAAGAGAAAGCTGAAATTTTATTTAAAATGTGAAAGAAGTGGTTCTGGAAAATTCTGATAAAGCAGAAGGACACAGTGCTCTCTTCCTACTAGTCGGCCAGGCAATCCAAGTACAGGGAAACATACAATACCTAAGTGCTGGCGGAAGCTTACAGGAGTTTCCCGTTAGATGACCTGCGCCTAGATTATGTAGAGATTCTCTGTGTGATCTTGGTTCTGGGTTTACAGCTTTACTGAGCATGAGCCAGGGCTCCTGCTCAAATCCCTCGGGCCCAGAGTTCTTTGCACAGCATCTGCTACAACTGATTGCACCGTTTTTCTGAGAATTGTTGACTCGACTCCCCACAGTGGGCATACCGGAAACAGTTTTTGTGCCTCGGCTTTCCAGCGCCAGGCCCTATCTTGGCAGCATGTATGAAATCCCCGTAACTGGAGGGCTTCTGAGCACCTCCGTATTTAGGAGCATTTTGGGAAGCGTTTGGATTTGTTGTAGGCCTGTAAGTTTGAACAGTCTCTGCTGGAAGCCCAGCCTCACACCGCCCTCCGCCTGACCTTGCCAGCGTCCCCGCGGACCTCGGCCTTTTGGCCCGTTCCTCTTTCCGTAGCAGGATTTGCCCGGCGCGCGCACTAGTTTTTTCCTGTAAACCAGTATAGCAGGCAGTGGAGGCAGCTTGTCCCAGCACACTGAACCTCTTCGTCGTGGTTCACGGTGCTCCCACGAGCTCCACACTTATTTCCACTCCTCAGACCCCAGACCGGCATTTCGAGTTAGAGGTAGGGCCACGAAACCCAAAACCCACAACCTGCAATCCAGGTGGGACTGAGGAGGCTGGGCAGATGGAGCGCACGGGGCTCAGGGAGCCAGGAGGGTTTTTATAAGGTTAAGTGTATGGACATACATGTCCTGTGATGAAACTTTCAGAGTTGCTGTCAAAACATTCTCAAGAGGAAGGGTATAGCCTCAAGTGGCAGAGTGCATGCTTAGCACACACTAGGTCGGGTTCAATCCACTGTACCCCCTCTAAAAATAAACAAACAAACCTAATTACCCCCGCAAAGAAATTTTTAAAAAATTCTCTAATAGAGCATTTATATTTTTATTTTTTCTTAATAATCTTGTCTTAAACATAATGAATTTATACACTTAATTGCAGAATAGTGATCCTTAAAAAAGCACCTATTATTTTCAGATTCATTAATGTTACTTGAAATTGGTCTTCTTTAAGAACTATTATTTAATACTATGCATGTTTATTCTTCTTTAGAGTCTTAAAAATAATAACTTTATTGGGGGAAAAAAACAGTCCAGACAAAACATGCAAACTAATTTGTTTATTAATCTTCAAAAGAACAATGAAATTTCAATGACTGGTTGTTCTGTAGTTAGTACTGAAATAAATGGACTATAAATAATCAGGCTTGTGAAGTATGAATATAAACTTGTCAGGCTTAGCTAGTTAGAAACTGCTTTTTTTTTGTATTTTCATTAGTCATGAAAGATATGCAAAATTTCTTCCATGTCACTTCTAAGTAGCTGAACATTTTTATATATGCATATCCCCTGGGGATATTGGAAATAGAACCCCCCCCCCCCAGTTAAGTACCAGATTGTCTAGAAGCATAATCACAAGGGGTAAAATTTTACCTTTAGCTATGTTAATGCAAATCTGGTCACAGTCATGAATGTATTATTTTTATTCTTCCGGATCTGAGATTGCTATATCAGAAATGAAAGTTTAGCCCATCTATCCCGTGGATATAACATATTACATGCGTACCAGAGAGCTCATCTTTTTTTGTTTCTTTTTTCTGGCACTACAAAATATAGCCTGTAGCTCATTTTCTTACAGAATCTGAGAACTCTCTCCAACTCTGAAATGGTTAGATTACCATTCCAGTGAAAACCAGAGCTGTGCATGAGGCTACTGACCCTGGCAGGCTCTCTCTCCAGGGTTATCAGATCAACAAGTTGATTGAATTAATCAGTGAACTCAGTGAACCACTGGCTAATTCCAGGAAGCAGCCCTACCTCCCATGAAGTTGATGAGTAGTTTTTCAGTCTTGATGAAGTTGAAGAGTCATGTTAGTATTGTACAGACAAAGTTCAGATTTGCCAGGCTTTACTCAGGGCCGTTTTTTACATGGCCATATTTCCCATAAACATGTAGTCGGATGTGTGGTGTAGTGTGTGTGTGTGTGTATAGGAGGGTGGGATTTTGTGGTCCTTAGATATCATGTGTTATATTGCACTATTAGGTTTGCTTGCTCTATCGACTTAAAGTGCAGAAGCTGTGGATAACAACTAAACATGATGTCAAGAAAATGTAATGTTTTGGGGTTTCCATTTAAAATGGAAGCACACCAAGAGACTTTGAAACTGTCTTCATTAATACTTCAGTTTATGTTCACATTGCTGATTTATGTATCAAAAGTAGTCTTTTTTCCTGTCATTTATTTTACTTGTTTTCAAGGACTCCACAGCATAATTGCAGATGGGCCTGCTGGGATGGTGAGATGTCCTGTATATACACACTGGACAGTGTATAAAGGACAGTGTGTTTAACTCATCTAGGAGTTGCTCTTGAAGGAGAGAGATTATGAGTCATAATAGAGTGTTGGGTTCCAGTACACAAAAATAGCTAATGTCTACTGAGTAGTTACATAGGCCACACACAATCCATGTTTTACATGAATTATTTCATTTAATTCTTTCAACAGCCCTGTGAGATGTGCCCTGTTACTGCCCATTATTTACATATAAGGAAAGTCTTGGAGAACTTAAGTCATTAATTTGAACTGCATAACTTGTATTCTTTTTTTTCCCAGTTTTATTGAGAAATGATTGGCATATATCATTATATAAGTTTAAGGTGTACAGCACGATGGTTTGATTTACATAAATTGTGAAACTATTACCATAGGTTTAGTTAACATCCTTCTTCTCATTTAGACACAATACAGGAAAAGAAAAAATTCTCCCTGTGATGGCTGCCATGTGTTCTTAAACAACATGCTTTGACAGTGTGGGTTTTTTTTTTTTAAAGTATGAGTTCCTTGAATTGCAGGACATTGTTATGTGATTACCAATGTAAAAATCAAACCAAGCCTTTATTCTCTTTTTACACTAACCACACATGCAGCTGAACACTGGAAGACTCAGTGTTGTCCACAGTGCACTTTAGCTGAGACACTCAGAATGAATATAGTGCCATGACTGAAAGGTAGAAAGGGAACGCTGTGGGGAGACATTGAAGGGGGTCTAGCAGAATTTCCTAAGTTTAGCACATGACCGCATTTGAAACAATGGATAACAGAGTGTTTAGAGAATTAGAGCTAATAGGTCAGTTCATTTCTTTACATAAGGTGAGCTTATTCTTTTCAGACATAAATTAGCCCAATCATATTAAATATCACGCACTGTGTGTGGAGTTGGGTAATGATCTCCATCAAATAATGAGTGTGGAGGGTGCACTTCACTCTGAGCGCCTTCTGTTCCAGCTGTTTCTACTTATCTTAATTTTCCTAATTGGGTTACAATTAGGTTGCGAATGAGACATTAACATGGGAATTGGAGCTTTTCAACAAAAGGGTTTACTTCTTTTATTGTTTTGTGGTTCTTAACTTTCAGAGGCCTATTTCTTGCTACATGTTAATTAAAAAATATTACAAAGTGTTTAAGACAAGCTTATGGCATACAAATAAAAACCTACTTACATCTCCACAGACCTAACAATTTGGCTGCAAGGAAAACACTGTGAAAATATTTTCAATTTGTTTAGGGCATGAGATTTTTTTTTCTTTTATTTTTAATCAGTTTTTTCGGGGGGATGTAATTAGGTTTGTTTGTTTGTTTTAATGGAGGTACTGGGGATTGAACTCAGGACCTCGTATGTGCTAAGCACACAATCTACTGCTAAACTATACCCTCCCTCCCGAGATGTTTACTTAAAAACTGTTATATCTCATGTTTGTCTCTGACATTGTCTCCAGACCTGACTTCCCTTCTTGATACGAAAGCCACAGCTGGCCAGGGTTTGAGTTGCAACGGTGAGTGGGGTCTGTTTCCTTGCTATTCAAAGTGTGATCCTTGGATCAACTGCATCACCATCACCTGAGAGTAAGAGCTGCAGCCTCTCAGATCTGGTTTGGTTTTAATCCTTTTGAAACAGAATCTGCATTTTAACAAGATCTCCAAGTAGTTCATATGCATATTAAAGTTCAAGAAACCCTGTTAGAGTCTGATTATAGCAACAAATCAAAGGCAGTTCCAAATTGAAAAAATTATTTGTCTCATCATGCATTCTGATCATATATAAGAAAAGATGAAATCTCACCCAGATGAAGTAGCCTAGTTGACAGTTAGAGCTAACTTTTTAATAACATCACTAGTTTAGACTGAAAAAAAAATAGGTTAAAAGATTTTAAAAGTGTTGTGTGAGAAAAGCACAGAACCAGAGTGGAGTTGGAAAGTGTTCTTATGTTGGTTCTGTAGGCTGCTGTTCTCAGCAGTCTAGACAATCTAAATTTCTTTCCTCTATGGGTCAGTGGTGCTGAAGTTTGAAGACAGATACATGGCTCTAGAATCAGCGGAAAGTATTTCATTCCATTCACCCCAATTTCCCCACCATGTTTTCTCATTTATTTTAATAATCAGAGACCTCATATATTATTTAACTTCACTTTACTCAATTAAATGTGCTGTACCAATTTAAACAATTTAATCAATAATATATCTTCAAAAATCCTGTTCTAGACGAGCAGATTTCTGAGGAGTGATGTGCAACTATTTATTTGAGTGTCATCACTGCCAGCCATTGACGTCAAGGCGACAGCTGAAATTTTTGCTGTTGTCACAGGAGGAGCAGGACACACTTGCGAAGCTTTTCCTTCTGTCAGTGGTCACTGTGTTATCTTTCTTCACCTGTTTCTTTGCTGTCCTGTGATATAAAAATGTTACCCATTAAGTTTCGTCTGTACTTTAATCATGGGACTACCCAGTTCCTGTTGAGGAGTGGTTTTATAATTTCTGTAACTGGTTTCATGGCCAGGATGGGTGCTGTTTGGAACAAGTCATTGGAGGGACAGTTTATCCGGCTTCAGTGATTATCTCTGCTGCAGTTTGCCGTGCCCTTCATCTCACCCACACAGTCTATAATCAGCATTCAGAAGGTCTGCATGTCCCTGGCTCTTTTCAATTCCTTCACTGTCATCATCAAGTGTTAACCTCTCCAAAGAACTCAAGGATGGGGCGGGGCCCTTTGCTGCTTCCGTAAGTGCTGTAATACCTGAATACATCTCCTGATCTGCGGCTGTGTTCTGAGATAGTGAGGAGATTGCTGTCTTCTGCATTCACTCACCTACGACATGTTGATTAAGGCAGCAAACCCTGGTCCCGCGTATAGCTGGCCGAGTGTGTCCGTCCTTACTCTCCGTGGTCTCTTCTTTGGAGGAAGTTTGTGTATTCCGGATCAGCTCAGTGTCTTTCCATGCACTCATATAGGCGCTCACAGAACATTTCTCCCAGTGAATCTCTGCAGCCTTTGGTACTGTTTACTGCCTGAGCACCATTTTTTGGATGAGGCTCTCCTTTGAGCGTTTGCATCTTATTCTGTCATCAGAGAACATGGCAACCTTTGTGGTCTTTGCTCCTTGCTAGATCTGTGCCTTTGTGAATTACCTGTGTAGCAATTTGAATCCCTAGCAGTTCAGAACACTTTTCTAGAGTGTCCCCTCCCTGGTAGCTTTGTCCTTTCATTCTGGGCAGTCTTCATCCTGACCTGTATTTCTCCCCACTGATGGACCATTTCCATGCTAAGAACCACATTCTCATTCTTGGTGCTAGCATCAGCCAACAGTCTGGTCCTCATACTATTTTCTGTTACTCGTGACACATAAACCTGAAATAACACAGGTACACAAATGTCTTCATTTTCTCTCTGATGCTTTACTTCCTTAAAAGAATTTTGGAAAACATGGCAAAAATAGAAGGTTAAATTTAAACTTAGGTGGTGAGTATATGGATGTTTGGCTTATTCAGTTTACTTTTTTTTTTTTTAAGATTTGAACTGTTTCACAATGATAGTAGTTTTAAAAAGCAGCTTTTTTTTTTCAAATAGTTTTAAAGATTAAAAATGGGGAAAATGCAAAACTCCTAGGAACAACTTTGTCAAGCTTTTGTATAGTTATGCTGTTACTGAGTTAGGCATAGCAACAATGCTAGGAAAGTTTATGATTTGAGCCAACCCAAGTTGTCCTGTGGCTTCCTCTGTCTGAATGCTCTTCTCCCCAAAAAACCGTATATCTTGGTCCTTACTGACCAGATATTTTATTAATTGTAATCTCAAAAAGGCCTTTCCTGCACAGTAACTAATAGTCCTCCATCCCAATTCTTCTAATCTTTCTTCTCTACTTTTCTCTACCATAACTCACATCCTTTTTATTTATATTTTTTATTGAATGTCTCTCACCACTGCAAATAAAATCCATGAGGACACACTATATATCTAGTACCTATAACAGTGCCTGCCACATGGTAGGCACTAAATAAATACTTGTTGAATGGGTAAACGAACAAGAGCATTGATATCATGTAAAATGCTCCTACCTCCTTAGGATGCCTTGATATGTGAGAGTTTTTCAAGGGTCTCTTTTCTTGACATCTTTCACTTCAAGAAGTTCTGCAGCTTCTTGACATCTGGATTCAGACAGATGAAGTTATGGAGCGCTGAAATACATAGGAGCATGTGTTAAGATTTACTACCAATAGGAATAGAAACAGTGAATGACCACAGTGATCCAAGATAATCTAAGCCTGTATTTAGCAGATTCCAAGTCAGTGTGGGAGATATTATTCTTAGGATTCTTTATTCCCCATAGCCGTGCCACTGTGAGTTAGCTGAAAGAAACTAGGATTCTTCCCTCAAGCTCTACAGTACCCAGGAGAAGGGTCAATATATTTGGTGTTCTTTACCCTCCTAAGTGGTGAGAACTAATATAGAAGGGAAGGAAAAAAGAAATGCACTCTAAACACTTAGAGAGGAAGGAGCCTAGTAGCATAGTGGACTTCAGAGAGCCAGAGAAGGAAGAATAGCACTGTGATGAGTGTCAGCTTTAGAAAGCCACACTTGTGGTTCGTTGTCATACTTTGAGTGCATCTTTTACACAAGGATTTAAGGAAGATGTCTTTACTGAATAAGTGTTGAAAAAGCTACTTCTGCTCTGCAATGAGGTTCTTCCAATTAAGTGTGACACTTCACACCATTTATTCCAACTTGTGCTAAAATTACCAAATGAGAAGCATGTCAGGCCAGGCTGTTTCCCTGAGCGAAAGTGAATGGCTTCACCACTCACTGCAGGACCATCATGTGATGATGTTTGTACCTTAAAATGATCAGAAGGGTATTTTAATTTAACTAACAAAACAACAAGTGAAAAAGTAGAAGATAACTTTTCATATTGCCAGTTACATTTTTCTCAGAGTAAAAATACATTTTTTCCCTTCAGTTTTTGCTCATGGAATACTGTGGACTCTCAGTGATCCAGAAAACCTGCAATAGTAAGTGCATTTCTCTGTAAAGTTGAGAATAAGAACAAATAAGACCTCCAGTTCTTAAAAGCAAGGAACAAATGGCTTTATGTTGGAAGCACATGGTGTTATTTGGGATAAGGCAATGGAAAATGAGGAAGTGAGAAGCCATGGGCAGGGTCTAGAAAGATATTTTCTCTACTTGGCATAAATAATTGCTATAGAGATTATTCATTTACCATTAGCAAATACTTCATTTCCTTGATACCATGATTTTTGCCCTTTTTTTTTTTCTCTTTGGTAAGATTAAGAATCCAGTTAAGCCAATAAATTCTAAATTGTGCAGACACGCCGTCTCCCCAACCCTCATACACACGCGCTGTCCACTTACTAAATGCCTACATGGACACTGCATTGTCTTAAACTATAAGCTCTACATGGGCAAGGTTGTTAACTGAGGTTCCTACTGTTGGTTTGGTCCCAGTGAAAACGATCCTTGTGCTTTTTTGACAATTCATATTCTACCATTAGTAAATCATTCCTGGAATTTATGAGATTGTTTCCCATTTTTTCATGAAGGCACTTGGGGAGGTTGCCAAAAGACAGAAACTTCTATTGGCCGTTTACAATTTTGTATAAATTAGATTCTTCTTCCTCTTCTTTCTCCTCTCCTTCTCTCTGTTCTTCACTCCCCTTTTCTCCCCTCCTTCTTCTTTCTTCTTTCTGATGCTTTGTCTGCGTTGTGCTCTCCGAATGGAAAAAGCACAAAAGCCCTCACTCTTTTTGAAAGTGGTTATAACTCTGGCCAAAAGAAACCTGAATCTATATGCTGTTGATTTTCAGTCAAACGTAAAATATCAAGACTTTTTTTCTAAGAGGTTGTGTGTTCCATTGAAAGATTCAGGGCTAGGTGTCAGTTGTTGAATCCCAATACTGACTCTCAATGATTAACTTAAGAGAATCAATGACTGGTTTTGCCTCTTCTTTTTTCCTTCCATGAAACGAAGATACTACGAGTTGTGTGTAAGATATGGTTATCTTTCAGCTGTGGTTGGTCAGCTCTGTGCTTATCTCCAGGAATGCCTGGAAGTCTGGTGCTGACATTTGATAAGAATGAAGATGTGTTAGTTATTGATAAAGGTGTAGTTTACAGTTTGAAACTCTGCTACAGGTGCCCAGCACATAATTGTCCTACATTGCTTGGGGGTGGATTGATGGTTTATACTTGGTTCAACCTATAGAACCTGGCTTTAGCTATGTAACCATTGGAGGAAAAAAGTACTGCTATAAAATTTGACTGGGCAACCCTGAAAATGAGATGCCTTACACATGGCTTGTTTATAATCTGATACCAAGAACACCTACAATTGAGAAATGAACATGGGCTGCACATGGAATGGTAGGCCCTCCATGATGGTATGTTCTTGCTTTCTCCTGCTGTGCTGTACTACTTGCTTGCACCAACTCTGACTGGAGTGCACGTATTGGCTAAATGGAACACAGGGATAGTAAAGGGTTTATTTCTGTCTCCAAAGCCTTTCAGCATGTGAAACATTTTAGAGAGGTGTCAGATTATAAAAAATGATGGTACATAATTTTCCAAGAAGTTTTGGAGAAAAAATATCGCTGAGAAGTGGTTTTGACACCTGTTTTGACTAAGTATAACGGATTTTTTGGCCGTAATACTATGAGTATGTTGATGCTTACTTAGTGTCATATTTTTGTCTTTTCTAAAACTCTGACAATAAGACCTTTTTAAATGGATTAGTCAGTTGGTGTTCCCAATTTACAGACAATAGTTCAAGTTCACCTTTTAGGGACAGTGAATTTAAGAATCTGTAAGTGCCTGTTGGCATTGCTTCACTAAAGTTTTAACAATAAATTTAAGAAAAATACCATTTAAGGCAAGCTTGCTTAGTTTGTAGTTATTTTATAATTGTTGTTATTAAACCATTTTAAAATAATGCTTTATTTTATTGTTTATTCTCCATGGTATACAAA
This sequence comes from Camelus ferus, assembly GCF_009834535.1. Classification (NCBI taxonomy): domain Eukaryota; kingdom Metazoa; phylum Chordata; class Mammalia; order Artiodactyla; family Camelidae; genus Camelus; species Camelus ferus. Next base: position 50,237,892 of record NC_045701.1, read on the forward strand.
AGAATTATTGTTGGATGTCCTTACCACTTTTTCAGAAAAGCTGTAACAATCCCTGACGGATGTATGTTAACTTCTGAAAGCCTCTATCGTATTAATAAGGTGAATAATAAAAAGATATTCTTTGTATTGACGATTATCCCGACTAAAAGAGAACATTATGACTTTCATGCCAATTGTCAAACTTCAATTTAGTTAAAAAAAAAACATATATATAATGCATTATTCTATCACATACACATTAGTTTTTAATTCTGTACTTTCAAACTGGACAGCAAAGGGGGAGATGCTGATAAAGACTATTTGCTACTTTACACTCTTCCATAATATGTGTTTAATTACAGTCTTGAATCTCTTTTTAAAAACCTGTATCATATACATTCACATTAAAGCCTAATCAGTGTCACTGCATTTAGCAGACAGAGAGCTCTAGCCTCAGATTTCAGGACACGGGTTTTAATGTATCTTCTTCAGTTCACACTGCCTTCTTCCCCTACCTCCCATTTTCTATTCCTGAAATTGCCAGAATGGAAATGGTTATATTTTTCTTTCTGAAAGAACATTATTACACCCTATTTTCTGAGATAATACTACAAAATTTTCAAAGTGATATTTACCTGTGCTTCCTTGATCTCTCCAACTAAACTATATTTAAGGAGAGTTGAAATTTTTTTTCCTTTAAAATCAACTTTACTTAAAAAAAAAAACTCCCAAAGAAATTCATGAACAGAGAAATTCATCTGTGACAGCTCAGTTTCTGATAACAGGTTTTACTCCTTCTATAAATGAACATTTCAGTTGTATTTTGACTAAATTTATCAGTCTTAAGAAAACAAAACATTTCTTTCTCTTATCTTCATTAATTAGATCATTGTTTTTTATTAGACTTGGATGTTGAATATCAAATGCATTCAATGAGAAGATTGATTTATCATGTTCATTATAAAGTGATAATATCTAATGAGAATACTAGCAGATGTTTTGCCTTTAAAGTAAATTAAGAAAATTGTAGTCAATATATTATTTAGAAACTTGGAGTAAACTTAAAGGCTGTAGTGGGAAAGACCAGATGTTGAAAACTGTAACCTAAGGATCAAAGAAAGAATCTCTCTTATCTGATTAAAAAAGGAACAGAGCCGGAAAGAGAAAGAAAAATGCCATATGATACTGCTTATATGTGGAATCTAAAAAAAAAAAGGACACAAATGAACGTATCTGCAAAACAGAAACAGACTCACAGACATAGAGAACAGACATGGTTACCAGGGGGTAAAAGGGATGGGAAAGGATAAATTGGGAATTTGAAAATTGCACCTCTTGGGGAGTGATGGAAACGTTAGCTGTCTTGATTGTGGTACAATTTATCAAATTGTACTTTGGAATCTGTGTAGTTTACTGTACAGGAACCATACCACAATAAAGGTGTTAAAAAAAAAAAAAAAAGAAACAGAGAAAGGCGAGCTTTAAAATTGTCTCCAATCCCAGGAAATTTTATTATGAAAAACAAACAAAGCAAATCAATCTAGTATTTTTCACTTCAGCTATAAATAGACAAAACTAACAGCGCTTATGTCACAACACAAATATATAAGATTTCTAATATCCTGAACATGAAAAGCGATATGAATTTTAATAGTTTATTCTATATATTGTTGAATTTTAGCTGAGTGTGTATGGATTTGATGACTTCCAAAATCCTTTGGCTCCATTAGTTGCTGAGTTTATCAAAATATCACCTTTTTGATGTGGTTTGATGTGGTTATAACTACAAAACATCCTTCCATCATGTACAATGAAAACAAGCTTCAAAAACACTAGATGAAGCTAGGAATGTTTAATCTAATTTCACTTTACAGAAGTGGGAAAAAAAACCACTAAGATTTTGCAGTGCTTGGATTTCCTTTTTTTCCCATGAAACAGTAATTTCGTTTTAAAAATAAAAACAGTCATTAGATAACTTTTTACATCTCAGTGGTTTTTTGTAGCTTTAAGCAATGTACAATATGTTTTCCTTTCCTTGAGGTTATCTGATATAAGTGAATTTGTGGAGGCATAAATATATTAAGGAGATCGGATGTTTCACTGTTAAAAAATGGCTAACGTCAACACTTCCCTATAAGGAGAGGACAAATGAAAGAGAAGTTTATCTGATGTGTACATTGTCCTCTTTACACAAAGGCATGAAAAAAAGAAACAGGTTAATTTTTCCAATAGCTCTATTTAATAAAAACATACCACAAAGTAAGCAAATAATTGGTAAATTTTAATTGTTCAGTACATGAATACATATAGAAATATATAAAATCATTGTATATTTGTGAAGAAGGAACAATATCCTTCAGATAAGCTAATTTACCTTTAAAATGCACACCACCAAGTGATTTAAAAATCACCAGGTTTCCCATATTTATTTTTGATATACAAAATTTATCTTGAAGATACTCACGTCAGAGAGTCTGACCATGTACATGGCCAGTCAGAGAAGAAGGATGCCTGGGATAGTTCATGCTTCACCTATGATAATAAGACTGTTACAAAATATCCCTTAGAAAAATCTCCCTCTATAGCTCCATGAAAAGAAAGGCTAACACTTTATATCAGTTCTTTGAGGTATAATATTGAAACCAAAAGACTTACGATTATATAATATATAATACAAAAGCTATAAACTGGCTGCTACAGTGCTGTACCTTAGAAGAATAATGGCACAAAGAATAAATCCAGTAAAAAATAATAGGCAGGATCCACATAGGACTTACTCTATGCCCAGTCCTACTGATTACAGTAGCAGATGTATTTATTTAGTCTAATTTTTGAGGTGCAATTATTACTTCATCCACCATAAAGATAAGAAAATGGAGCCACAGATACTAAGCAGTTTGCTCAGGTTACCCATGGAGAATGTAGTAGAGCTAGGATTTAAAACGAAGCAGGTTTCTTCTAGCAGCCTTCTGAACTATATTGTGGTACTATGTCTCTACATAAATAATGTTTTTGAAGGAATAAGCATAATTTTTGACATTTTGAAATTTATTTGCCCTTAATACATTTCTAGTCTTTGAATATTTTACTGTATTGTATTCGTTTCCTATTGGGCTATAACAAATTACCACAAACTTAGTGGCTTAAAAAATGTGTGTGTATATATATATGTATATACATACATATATATATTTATAGTTTTATGTATTTATGTATATATGTATGTATTTCTGGAGCTCAGAAGTCTGAAATGGTCTCGCTGGGCTAAAATCAAACTGGCAGGGCTGCACTCCTTCTGGAGGCTCTAGGAGAGAATTCACTTTCTTGTCTTTTCCAGTTTCTAGAGACTGACCTTGGTCCTTGCTTGTAGTTCCTTTTCATCTTCAAAGCCAGCAATGGCCAGTTGAGTCTTTCTCGTGATGCTCTCTCTCAAGTTCTAACTCTTCTGTCTCCCCCTTCTCCATGTATGAACCCTTGTGATTACACTGGACCCATCAGCTATTCCAGGATAATCTCTTTATCTTATGATCAGTTGAGTAGCAGCCTCAAATTCATCTGCAACTTAAATTCCCCCTTTCCAAGTAACATATCATATTCAGAGGTTCAGGGGATTAGAACATACACATCTTCAGGGGACTGTTACTCTGTTTACCAGACTCATTATATATTTATATTGGGCATTTTATACCTGTATGTGTGTATGTATATGTTTGTGTAAAATATTATCACAATATAATGAGAAATTTGATTATCTGCCTAATTGAGTACACCTTAGGTATTCTTATTTATTAGTCTAAAATTTATAAAATGCTACCTGTAACCATTGATGAGTTGGTTTCTGTTGGAAGTTGCCATTTGGTCAATAAACTGTAGTGAGGTAGTCTGAGGACTGCAGTTAGGGCTCTCTGCAGAACTGAGGAAGTGGTGCTTAGCATGGGCCGTCTACTTAGTATCTGCAGGTTATGATTTGCGGCCAGTAAAGGCTTAACCACTCTCTCAGGCTCTTGGGAATCACGCTGGTAATAATTTTGTAAGCCTTTGTGAAAACTGATTACCTTTTGATGACAAGCCTAATATTAGCCTGGGTCACTTGCGTACAATTACTTTGCTCTTTATCTTTTTACCTTGTTTCATGAAAAACAAAGGGAAATTTAAAAATAAATTTCTTTGCTCAAGTTATTTAAACGAACAAATTTGTTTATTTCATGTACAAAATGTTGGATTTAAACATGAAAAGGAGCACTCATTCTTTTGGTATACTTCGTATCTAATATTTAAAAGTGGAAGAAACTGCTCCTAAATATGGAGTAACTTGAATTGTGCTCAGCTTTTTGCTCTACTTCTATATCATGCCTTCTAACTCAGAACTAACACAGTCAAATAATTCTCAGCATAAGGAGAATGTTTATTATCAAGCTAGAAAAATTTCTCTTCACTGTATAAACTTATTCTGAGAGGAGTTTTCTTTAGGATTCAAGTCCTTTCCTTTAAATAATGATCTAGAAATATAGGCCTGAAAGATTGGAAGATGTAAGTGATGGCTACATGCAAACAAACGTTGGGCGGAAAATAATCACTGTAAACACCCGTGTTATGACCTGCATGATGATTCTATGGTACCAATGGAAGGAGGGCTAAAAGGAGTTGTAACAGTGACTTAGCCTGAGCCCATAATTGAAGTGCATAAATGGAAGGATCAGTGTTTGTCAACTCTTTTTTTTTTTTTTAAACTTTCTACCTCCTAAGGAACCTTTGTAGACATACTGTTCTTGATCACTCCTTTCCTTCCCTGGAATTTTAATACCATAGATCTACTGTGTGTCTGTTTATATATGGTAGTCCTTTAGAGGGCCTTTTAGAGGGCCACCAACTATTATAATATCTAAGATGCCACCTCCCAAAGAGACAATTTTTAGGTATTAGGAATAAAATAAAAGAAGTATTAGGCATACAATTTTGTCAGTTTGCTTTTATATACACCTAATATTAGCCAAAACAAGAAGTACCACTGGAAAGAAAATAGCCCCTCTTACCTACATGATGACTAAGTGATGGAGGTAACTGTCAGGCCACTCAAGGTGTAACATCAGGGTCATATATGTTTTATATAAACAGAATGCAACATTATTAGAAAATTAAAAAACTATTACTTATGTGACAATTTAAAATAGAAAAAAAATCCTTTGAGAGGAGTTCAGCCACAAAGACTTAAAAATTCCAATAGAAGGCAAGCCTTGTTTAAAGGTCAATCACTCATATACTCTTGGTATTTTTCCTGAGTTACAGCTTGTTCAGCAAAGTAGGGCATTCACAACTGTCAGATGATGGCTTTCACAAAGTAAAAGATATCTTTATGAAATAATCAAGACAAATCTCTTCATGTACAATAATGTAAAACATCACCTCAAAAAGAGTATTAAAATTTCTTTCTACCTATTTATGGAAAAGTGTCTCCTTTCTTAGAGTAATGGAAATAAAAATAATAGTCACAGTCAGAAAGTAAAACTGCCATTTAATGTTAATGTCTTCATAGTCCTAATCTAAATAATCACAGAATATTTGGCAGATTATTGTTAAGATCAGAGCAGTGTACTATGATTAAATTCCAGCAGGTAGAGAGAGAAAAAGTAAGCCATACTCCTTGGTCATAGGGAGAGATGGTTTCTGGCAAGTAGCTGTGTACAATTCTAGTTGGGAGTGTTAGACAACTAATTAAAACTAGCAGGATTCTCTTAGTCCAATAAAATATTCTAAATTACTTCAATCTACATGCTTTAATGCATTTCTAAAAGTTGTTGGAATACCTGTTGTAAAGTGATACAAATAGGGTGAAACTCATAGGGAAAACATAATATGGTGGAGGATGATATGTAACTCAAAGCATGTATTTAAAATTTGAAGAATAAGTAGTTGAATAAGTAGTTATGTCCTTGTTTTGGCCCATGAGTTTGATCATGTTAACATTTATCCCCCTTGAAACCACACTCTATTCAACACAGCTGTCCTAAATGAAATACTATTCGGCCACAAAAAAGAATGAAATAATGCCATTTGCAACAACTTGGAAGAACCTAGAGATTGTCATACTAAGTAAGGTAAGACAGAAAGACAGATATTATATGATACCACTTATATATGGAATCTAAAAAAGTGATACAGATGAATTTACTTACAAAACAGAAATAGACTCACAGAAACAGAAAACAAATTTATGGTTACCAGAGAGGATAGCAGGGAAAGACAAATGATAAATTAGGAGTTTGGGGTTAACATATACACACTACCATATATAAAATAGATCAATAAGAACCTACTGTATAGCACAAGGAACTGTATTTAACATCTTATAATAACTTGTAATGGGAAAGAATCTGAAAAATTATATATATATTTTTTTAATTACTTTACACCTGAAACTAACACAACTTTGTAAATTAACTATTCTTCAATTTAAAAAATGTTTAAAAAAAGAACTACAATATAATCCAGCAATCCTTCTGCTGTATATATATACAAAATAATCTAATGCAGGTCTTCAAGAAGTGTTTGTATACCCCATGTTCATAGCAGTGCTATTCATAATTAAGATGTAGAAACAACACAAATGTTCATCAAGGGATGGATGAATAAACTAGTGTATACATATAGATTATTCAGTCTTAGAAAGGAAGGAAATCCTATTACAGGCTTCAACATGGATGAGCCTTGAGGACATTAGGCTAAGTGAAAAAGGCCAATCACAAAAGACATAGGCTGCACGATTCCATTTATATGAGGTATCTAAAATAGTCAAATTCAAAGAAACAAAAGAATGGTAGCTACTACGGGCTTACAGGGAAGGAGGGAAAGCGGAGTTGTGGTTTAAAGGTACTGAGTTTCAGATTTTCAAGATGAAAGAGCTCTGGAGCTCTGTTTCACAACAACGTGAGTATATTTAACACTACTAAACTACACTTTAAAATGGTCAAGATGCTGAATTTTATGTGTTTTTTAACCACTATAAAAAGTCATTTAGGAACCATTGCTACAGTTCAAGAAAAAGGTGAATGGTAGTTTGGATTAGATTTATAGCAGTGGCAATCTAGAAAAAGGGCTAAACGTAAGAGAGATTTCGAAAACAGAATTAATAGCCATATTAGATTAAATATGTGGAATAAGGAAGAGGAAGTAGCCAAAGAATCATTGAGATGTTTTTCAATTATAAAACTGTAGTTGTGCAGTATTTTGCCTGAGATACAGACAGTAAGGAAAGTCATGAAGATAGATGAGACCATAAAGGATATGAGAGACCGAGAGTGGAGAAAGAAGAAAGTGAGATATAAAGAGAATCTAAAGCTTAACCTGAAATCTCCAGAGTTTGTAAGTCAAGTCAAGGACAAGGAATTAACAAAAAAGGCTGGGAAGAAGAATATTAGTAGGGGTACTCTAAATTAATTAGTCATTCAAGCTCACATTTACCAACTCTTTGTTAATTACCTATTAATATTAACAAAAAGATTACTAAGGAAAGAATTCCTCAAAGAGTCTCATCTTACACTCTGTGATATCAAATAAGAAACTACATGGTTTCAATTCTTTCTTTGATTTGTGTAAAATATGTTGATACATGGATTAGAATGAAGTTCTAAAATAAGCAACTGATTTTCAACTTTACAGTCATGTGTAAATCAGTATATATATATTTTAAATCCATCTGTATATTTTTAATATTTTAAAATTTGAAGAAATTGTAATTTTTTCCACACTAGAAATTAGAAACATCAGCCATGATATATGTAAAAAAAAATAACAAAATGTCCTTATTTATAGTGACACAAAGGAAACTTTAATCAAAAAGTACTTCACGCTTCTTTCAACAACTGAGAAAAATTGGATATTTTATTTGCATTTATGTTAGATAGCATATTAAATAGGCTTGATTTTCCAATTCTTGTGGTTTATTTTAGGGCAAAAAGAGTAAGATTATGTAAAGGTTATTAAAGGTGGAATAATACATAATACCTTTGAAAGATGGTTTAAGTCCACTAATTGTGCATATTCACCATAAGTCAATTTGTTGTGTGACTTCACTACTGAGTTCAGGATATTTTGTTACATTATTACAAATTGATTGTCTGGGAATCCTAGCCTTTATGTGCATAGTTCATGGACAGCTTTCAAAACATTACCATCTGAGCATACTGAAAACACTCAAAATAGCCCCTATTCTTAAAACTAGTGATTAAATTATACATACATTGATGAATTAATGTCCACCTTATTTTTTGTTGTAGGGAAATTAGAATGGGATGTAGCCAAAAATATTTTCACTGTACTGTTAATTACATTATAGATGATATGTTATTGAACAGAGAGATATGTTATTAATAAAGAAATTTGAGATCTCTTGTATTTTAGGCATTGTAAATCACTTAAATTTTTATTATTGGTGCTTCTCTGATAAAATTACCTAATATTATTTTCTCTGAATTCCTATTTATAGACACAGATTAGTATAAAACACACCTTTAAAAATCTACACAATAAGGAATTTGGGGTATAGGACAACTTACATGAGTAACTTTTTAAAATTTTAAGACACTACTTGAGTAAAATATTTCTAAGATTATTTCTATATATATTTCATACTGGGTTTCTTTCGGGCACAAGGTGGATTGAAGTCAGGACTATCTATTCAATAAAATTAATTGCAAAAATATTTTAAAAATACTCTTAGAAATTAAGTAAAATAATCTTTCTTGTTCTAGTCATCTTACTATTTTGAAATGTAATTTTCAATGTTAGTAATTGAAACATTGATGTTTTCTCTGGTATAAATCTTGCTTTCTGTGGATCTCTTTAACCCTGGAGTAATTTTTAGACATTTGAATTAACTTTTTCTTTTGCCTTTTCTAAAAAGATTATATCAAGTACTCTGATATAATTACAAATGTGTTGAGAGATAACAATGAAATATTATTTCCGTATTATTCAGAAAATAAATTTCCATTGGGAAGAATTACAAATATATAAATAATGACCTTAATATTCTTATACACTATAAATGTAGCACTGTCAAATAGGAAATATAATCTGAAAATAAAGCTCAATAATAAGAATAAAACAAAAGATCATGAAAGCATTTAAAAAATAATCTACCCTTTATTTCAGCGTGCAAAGTCCATCATGACAGAGAATTATTATGCAATTTCACTGGATTCTGAGGGAAAATATTACTATGATAAAGTAACTTTTTATAAAAAAGTTATAAAACCAAGGGAATACAAGTACATTGATGGGATCATATACACATAAATATATTCATGCATGTCAGATATATATACATATGTATAATTTATAACTATAAAAATACGAGTCATAGTTTAACTCTTTATATGAATATACAGTAATTATACTGAAAGATGATTTATAGGCTACCATATTTAAAATATTATTTTAAAATCCTTCATTGAAAATTAAATTTAATGATGAAATATATATATATATATACTCTGAACATATATTGTTTAAATTTAAAAGTTGTGTTAACATTCCAGGACTTCACACTGTAACACATACTATTGTATATAAAATCCTGATATTTTCTATTTTAAAAAACTATTTTCACAATTTGAAATTGTATAGAGTCTGGAAATAGTTCTTATGCCTATGAAACTGGGGCACCCTTCCTTTCTTGGAATAAGTCAATATTAATATTTAATTAAAGTCAGCACTTCAGTAAATGTACCCTTGCCCTTGAAGAAATAAATCACTTACTCAGGAGAGAAAAACAGAGTACACAAACTTCACCTTCTATTTAGAGAAATGCTGGAGTGAGCAGGTTGTGGCATACATCTCTATCAGCTGACCCTTGGAAGACACTAGTAGGAGAGTTTTAACAAAGAAAATAAAATCAAACTAAATCATTGTATGTGTTGAATAAAGAAAGCAAACAGAAGCAAAAATAAGGTATTATAAGCTACCCTGGTTACTGAAAAAAGATTAATAAAACTTAGTTATTGCTTTAATGTTTTAAAACTTGTTTAAATGAATATGTGTTCCATAATTTTTTGCCCATATTACTAAAGAGTTAAGTTGCCATAATTATTTTACATTATAAAGATCCATTGGACCATTTAAATGAGTTTTTCTCTCCTCTGTGGTTCCATATCACAACCAAATTTTACAGAAATGACTCATTTTATTCCAATGATAGGAAGTTCTTTCCTGAGTATACTGAAGTCATGGTTAGGATGGAGTGATGATGTCCAAGCTTCTTACGTGCTGGAATAAAAATGAAACTTAATAAAATAGAAAAGTTGGTAGGAGTCAGAGATTCTGAAATTTTTGTTGAATACTGAAGGCCCAGAGTGGACTGTATGTTATTTAGTGATGAGTATTTACCTAAGAGTTAATAACTCTCATCACTTTATTATAGTAAGCAATTGCAAATTGGAACATACAACAATCATATCTAGTAACACATCCAAGGACATGTTACCTCTACTCTCTACAACTCTTAGGGATCCTTTGAAAGTCTTTCTTGACTTACACCTAGGGTACCTGTCCATATCTCTGCCCCTAAATAGCCAGCAGTGCTCATAGATATTTTTTTATTTAACATCCCAAAAGGAAAAGGGAAAATCATGGATTTAAATTTCTTCCCCTTCCAGCATTCCATTTCATTATGCTTGTGTAGAATGATTACCAGATCTTGATAGCCTATTTAGTTGTAAATGGCAGGCAATTCACTGTTGCTATAAACAAAGATGAAAATGAACACGGAGGGGAAAAGAGGGCAACTTATTTATCAATGGCTTTCTTTCGATAACATTGGGCTTCAATTTTATTAAAAACAAATGAACTTTTACTTTCCAGTCTGGCATATAAGAAGCTTGGACATCATCACTCCATCCTAACAACAAGTAAAGATCTTAACAAGCTTAAAAAATCAACAGCCCCTTTTAGATCCATCAGAGAAGTGAGTTCACAAGGCAAAATTCTACCCCCAAAATGGAGAGACAGACAGGTGGGTAAATAAAGTCATAACTCACTGGAGCAGAAACCCATAGGCAAAAACATCCACGGGGTAGGAAAACCTAAATTGTAACTGATTAATTCTTAGGCTCAATGTGGACAAATCTAAGAGTTAAAAACTCCAAGGGAGTCCAGTCATAGGGGCAAGCCCCATACTTTTGAGTTTTTATCTCTAGGTGTCCTACCAAGTTCTGAGTGAAAATCAGAGAAAATCTCCTTGTGCTTCCAATGAGGGGAGGACAAAAGGAACCATTTTGTAATGTTCCAGAGCATCTGTTCCTCTTAACAAGTCCCACCTTCAACAGAAATTATTTTGTCAAAACCTAACCTTGTTAGGGTTTTATCAGAGCGTAATGGTGTGGGAATGGAAAAACCCAACTCCAGTCCCATTAACCATCCTGTACTACCTAAGGGGAAACAGAAAGCTAAAAAGTGGTTGTAAAGTTCATAGCCCAGGGTCACAGACACAATTTTCCAAAGCCTACACAAGAAGAACCAGACAATCTGAATAGGACTATATCTATTAAAGAAATTGAATCAATATTAATAGTCATTCAAAACAGAAAATACTATGCTCAGATAGGATCACTGTGGATTATACGAAACACTAAAGGAAGAATGTGTACCAATTCTCTACGGTCTTTACCAGAAGATACATGCAGAAGAGAGTACTTCCTAAATCATTTTATGGAGTCAGCACTAACTTAATATACCAATGTGAGACAAGAAATTACAAGAAAACTATAGACCAGTATCACTCATGAAGATAGATGCAAAACTAATTCAACAAAACATTAGCAAATGGAATATAACAATGTGTTAAAAGAGTTATAGTCACTGCCAAGAGAAATTTATGCCAGGTATGAAAGGTAGGTTCAACATTAGAAAATCAACATATGTAATCTATCACATCAACAGGCTAAAGAAGAAAAATCACATGATAATGTCAATAGATGCAAAAACAAGAAAACATTTGATAAAATTCAACACCAATTCATGATAAAATCACTCAGCAAGCTAGAAGTATAGAGTAACTTCCTCAAAGTGATAAAGAACATCTACAAAAACCCTATAGCTAACATCTCATCTAATGGTGAGAAACTAGAAGTTTTGTGCTAAGATTAAGAAAAAAGGCAAGGATGTGTCATCTCACCACATCTTTTCAATATCATAGTGGAAGTGCTGGGTAATGCAGTAGGAAAAAGGAAATTATTGATATATACAAAGAAATAAAACTGTCTTTTTTTGCAGATGACATAATTGTAGAAAATTTGAAATCATTGATAAACTAGAATTAGCAAGTAATTATAGCAAGGTTTCAAGATATTTGATTAATATACAAAAACAGTTGCTCTCCTATATATCACCAATGAAAAAGTGTAATTTGAAATTAAAAACACAATATTATTTACAATAGCACTCTCAAAAATTAAATGCATATGTATAAATCTAAAAGGTTTGTGTAAGATCTAAATGAGGAAAATTACAGAACTCTGATGAGCTAAATTAAAGAACTAAATAAATGGAGAGATTTTTCCATGTCCATGGATTGGAGGAAGACTCAGTATTATTGAGATATCAGTTCTTCTTAAATTGATGTATAGATTCAGTGCAAACTCAGTCAAAATCCTAAAATTTATTTCATGCATATGGTAAACTAAATTTATGTGGAGTGTCAAAAGACCCAGAATATCCAACATAAAATTGAAGAAGAAAAAAGTTGGAGGACTGACACTATCCAACTTCAAGACTACCTGTATTACTGCTTGAAGCAGTAATCAAGAACTGTAGAACTGGCATCAGAATAGCCAAATAGATCAATGGAACAGAATAGTGAGCCCAGAAATAGACTAACACAAATATAGTCCACTGATCTTTGACAAAGGAACAAAGACAATACAATGGGAAAAGTAGTCTTTTCAACAAATGGTACTGGAACAACTAGACATCCACATTTAAAATATATCTCTATCTATCTATCTATCTATCTATCTATCTATCTATCTATCTATCTATCTATCTATCTATATCTCTAGACACAGACCTTACAATCTTAATGGACGTTAACTCAGTATGGATCAGAAACCTAAATGTAAAATAGAAAACTGTAAAACTCCTAGGTGATAACTTAAGAGAAAATCTAAATGACCTTGGACATGGCAATGGCTTTTTAGATACAATACTAACAGCATGATCTCTGACAGAAAAAATTGATAAGTTGTACTTCATTAAATTTTTTTAAAAAAGTTTTTCTATGTGACAGACACTGTTAAGAGAATGAGAAGCCTGGGAGTAAATATTTCCAAAAGACATACCTGGTAAAGAACTGTTATCTAAAATATGCAAATAACTATTAAAATTCAACAATAAGAAAATAAATTACTTAATTAGAAAATGGGCAAAATCTAAACAGGCACCTCACTAGAGAAGATACACATACCAAATAAGCATATGAAAAGATGATCAATGTCTTACGTCATTTGGGAATTGCAAATTGCAACAAGCCCTTATTATATTGGCTAAAATCCAAACACTAACAACACCAAGAACTGGTATGGATGTGGAGCAACAAGAATTCTCATTCATTGCTGGCAGGACTGCAAAATAGAATAGTCACTTTTGAAGACAGCTTGGTAGGTTTTTACAAAAATAAACATACATGTACCATACAATCCAGCAACCATCTTTCTTGGTATTTACCCAAATAAAATTTTACCCAAATGGTTTTATGTTGACTCAAAAACCTACACATGGATATTTATGGCCAGTTTATTCATAATTGCCAAAAACTTGAAAGGAATCAAGATGTCCTTCAGTAGGAGAATGGCTGAATAAACTGTGGTACATCCAGACAATGGAATATTGTTTGACACTGAAAAAATGAACCATCACACCATGAAAGGATATAAAGAAAACTTAAATGCATACTTCTAGCTAAAAGAAGCCAATCTGAAAAGGCTACATACGGTCAGATTACATAAGTATGATATTCTGGAATAGGTAAAACTATGGAAATACAATAAAATCATTGGTTGCCAGGAATTGGGGAATCAGTAGGTGGAGCTGAGAGGATTTTTAGGACAGTAAAACTATTCTGTTTGATACTATAATGGTGGATTCATATCATTATACATTTGTCAAAAGCCATGTAACATACAGCACCAAGAATGAACACTGATGTAAACTATGCGCTGGCTAATAATGATGAGTCAGCGTGGGTTCATCGATTGTAACAAACATACCACCCTGTTGAGAGAAGTTGATAGTGGGAGAGGCTGTGCTTATTTAGGGACAAGGTACATATGGGAAAACTCTACCTTCTGCTCAATTTTATTTTGAACCTATGTAACACTCTAAATAATGTCTATCAAAAAATAAATGTTACCATCTGAGTAATTATTTGAGGCTTTTTTTTTTTTACTACTTTATTGAGGTGTAATTGACATGTAAAAAGCTGTGCATATTCAATGTATACAACTTGATGAGTTAAAGGATAAGCATATACCTATGAAAGCATCACCACCATCAAAGCCAAAAACAGCCTCTCAAAATTTTCTTTTACTTCCTTATGATTATAATTATAATTTTTGTGGTAAGAGCATTTAACAAAATATCTGCCCTTGTAGCAGCTTTTAAGTATAGATAGAGTGTTGTTAGCTGCAGGTAGTATGCCATATATAGATCTTCATAACTTATTTGTCTTGCATAATTGAAACTTTACACACTTTGACCATCACCTGTGCATTTCCCCCCTCTTTTTGGTCCCTGGCAACCACTGTTCTACTCTGTTCTATGAGTCTATTTTAGATTCCACATATAAGTGACATCAATCAATTTCTGTCTTCTGGTGGTTTTTGTTTTTTGTTTCTCTTAAGTAGCTTGAAAACACTTAAGGAATTCATGCAAAGGTTGGAACCATATATTTCAATAGTATTATTATTTGTAGCATTATTATTATGTTAGGCTGTATTTCTGTAATGCTTTATAACATTCATAGTATTCTCACTACTCACAAAATACTTATGTAATATCTACTAAAGTGTCTGCCAGACATTCTTCTAGGCCCTAGAGATACATCACCAAACAGAAGAAATAAAAACCCCTTACCTTGAAAGCTTACACTCTAGTCAGGTAAGACAAACAAAAAAATAAATAAATATATAATAAATAAACCATATTATAGGGCAAAGGTGATAGTTGTTACAGGAAATAAAAAACCTACAAGTGCAGTCAGGTAGAGTACCAGGAGGGATGGATTACAATTCAAATAGTGTGTGCATGTCTCCTCATGAAAATACGACATTTGAACAAAGACTTGAAGAAGGTGAGAGGGAGAGAACCAGGTGTAAGTATCTGTAGGAAAGTATTTCAAACTACGATAACAGGAATTCTAAAGTTGTGAGGCAGGAGTGGTAGATTTAAGGAAACAAAAGGAGACGTGTGGCTGGAGCCAAGTGGTAAGGGTGAATGTAGGAGATTAGAAGTTGGAGTGGTGGGAGAGAGCTTATATTTTAACATTTTATTCTTTTTTTTCTCACACTAATTTTGTGGGCAGCAACTCCAGAAAACTCTCTTGTCACAAAGAGTTTTGGTTGTATGATTAACTGGAGACAGCTTGATGTCTATGCACCTAGAAGCCTCCTGAGCCTCCTCCCATGACCTTGATGAATAGAGAAGAGTAGAGAACAAAGTCTTACTTTGGTCTTGGGACTCAGAAAACTGAGAACATTGTCATGGAAGTAAAATAAGTTCCAGACGGTATCCTCAAATTAGTGTCCATTTCTGAGATTAATTTATAAAACCAAAATATCCATATTAATTTAGAACGAGAAGTTAGGCTTTCAGGGGAAACATTTGTTTGATGGATGGGAAACTTTCAGGCAGAACAGGTACACGTAGACAATCCACTTGACTACTGAATATCTGAGATTTGTGATGAAAGTAAAATCATAGTCAGATTTGTTGGTAAACATTAATTCATAAAAGAGAAATAAGGTATAATAAGACAGAGTTAACCTTATGTCTTCATCTCTACAGCGGGGTTAAGTACTGTGCATACCAGAGTCCACTAATGTAAATTAAATCCTGAAGGCTTTTCCAAGGCCATCCCTGTTAGCATAGATGAGCGTTAACATAGGGTTCTTTCTTGCTGTTCTGCTATTCATGGCTCTCTACAATCCAGTGCTATAGTTCCCTGGCATCATTATGTCTAAGGTGATCTTGTGTGACTCCTTGCCTTTCCATTAGTTGAATGCTTGTTTTCTAAAATAAATCTTATGTGTTAAAGTACAACATGCATATACAAAGATAAACAAATCATAGATACACAGCCCATAAGTTTTCACAAAGTGGAGACACTGATGTAACCACTTCTAGGTCAAGAAACTTAAGATTTTCATTTCCCCATAAGCCCTCTCTTCATGCTCCTACTCTGTACTGCTTCAGTATAATTCCAGAAGGAACAATTGCTGATTTCTACTTCAATAAATTAGTTTTGTTATTTGCAGTCTAACTATTTTTGCTCAAAATTATTTTTGTGAGAGTCATTTATGTGTATAGCAGTAGTTGGTTCATGTTAATGCAGTTTTGTACATCACAGTATAAATACATCAAAATGTACTTGTTCTTTTTCGTTGTTGAGGGACAGTCGGTTATTTTCATTTGTTAGGTATTATTAATAATTTTACTATAAGCATTTTTTCACCATTTTTTGTTCTCATACAAACATATTTCTATTAGATATACACCTAGGATTGAAATTGTTAGTCATAGGGTAAATGTATTATCAGCTTTAGTAACTATCACCCGTTTTCCAATATTTAAGGTATCAGTTGACTTTCACTAGTAATATATAATAGCTCTGGTTTCTCCAAATACTTGTCAACCTTTTAAAATCTTAGTCTGTCTAGTAACACTTTATGGTTTAATTTGCATTTCCCTTACAAATGATGACATAGACCTTTTGATTTGTTTATAGGAAATTTAAAATATTCTTTTTTATGAAGAATCCACTTTTTAAATCTTTCTCCAGTTTTCGATAGGATTATTTTTATTTGCTTATAAATTTGTAGGAATTGTTTATTTTGAATACAAGTTATTTGTCAGTTATTTGTATTGTAAGTAATGTTTCTCGTTCTGTGCATAAAATTTTCAGTCTCAAAGTGTATTCTGAGGAACAGAAATTCTATTCTTTAGTTTGATTTTTCAGTCTTTTCATTTGTGGCTAATGCTCTCTGCCCAGTTTACAAAATTACTTGTCATTATATTGAATGATTATCAAGATCCTTAGTCTTCCTCTGATTATTCCAGTTTCTAGAGCACTTAGGTATCTGTTTTACTGTTTTTGTTTGTTTGTTTGTTTTACTTAGATTTTGATCATTTAGTCCTACTTTTAATGACATTTCTCATATGTTTCTATTTAATTCCTGACTTTGTGTATAAAAACTTACAGGTCTGATTTGGAGATCTATCTGATGTTATCTTTTAACAGAGACAATTTTCTTTTTCTCCACGGTACAAAATTAAAATAATGCGTATACATTTAATATAATACACGATTTTAGGTAGTTTGAAACTGAGCTTCTTTGTGAAAGCTGGCGAATCTCTACTTTTACACTAACTTCTTTGGTAATTGTGTTTCTAAGATCCGTGTCAGAAATTTGCATGATATAATGGTCTCTCTTTGTCAATCTCTGAAATACAAATTTTGTCACCCAGTTTTGTAGCATTACTAAAATCTATAGTTACCTATGGTCTCTTATTTATTTAACTCTAACTTTCTGGACACAATACCAGGAACAAATCAGCAAACACCTAAACATGAAAAATCATTGACCAAATTTCAGACTCACCTAGAGGCATTTAGTTTTCATTGGGATTTGAGCCTTCTTGTATCTGGATGGCTTGGTAGCTCACTAGTTATTTGAAACAAATGTTGTTTGTTGGTTTAAAGTTTGTTCTGCTTTCCAAGTTTTCATTGGTGGATGAATTGGTTCCGCAATAAATAACTCTGGCATTATTCTAGGTGGGAATTTGTATATGCAAATTACTGTAAGTAGAAGATAGGTATATTTTGTGTTAATTATCAAAAGGAAACTTACTTCCCTGATGGTAAAATTATTGAAGGAAGTTTTATTGTAAATCTAACATAATAAGGCTAATATCTTCAAAGCAAATTCATATGAACTGAGTCATCTCCTGAAAATCATGCAGCTCTCAGTTTTCAGAGAGCTAGTTATAAGCTGGATTTTCTTGTTCTAGAGCCAGGCTCTTAGCCCTTCTTAATAGTTTCACAACACAGGCTCAAGTTTACAGAATATTTTCTGTGGACTTTGTGGTTAATTTGGCAGCTCTTCTTTTCTATTCAGGAAACCATAGCAGTATTTACTGGCTCCTAGTATGAAAAGTCAATATTTCAATACTGTCTTATATGTTTCTATGACAATATAACATTTCAGTGGTTCACTTACTGAACAGCAATTAAAGAAATAAAGTCCTCTTTCCATAATGTTCACATAATTTTACTTTTACTGCTCTTCCTGCCTGAAAGTATATAGTTTTATGTCCTGTAGTAAACTGTTGAATCCTTGTCTTTATGTATGAAAACATCTAGACCAGATTGGCATCCAGATTCCATTAACAAGCATGTTTGTGTGTGCGAGCGTGCACCCCCCACCCCCCAGAAACACAGTCCTAGCCAGTCTTAAAGCTTACAACGGAGTCTTCCACCTCTCTCTATCCCACAAACCACCACTTCAGGAAAGTGTGTGTTTGTGGTGCTTGTCATGGATCTGTGACTCAGAAATAATACATAATTGTATAACTTTCCCTTTCATCACTCTGTTCCAGAATCTATCAATTATAAATTGATAGATTACAATTACAATCAGATTGTAAAAACAGGGGTCAAAATCCAAATAATTTAATACAGTTAATAAGAAAAACTATTCAATGTCTAGGGATAATTTAATTTTAAGTAAAACTTTCATGGAAAATAAATTCTTTCCTGTTCCAGGGATAGCATTGCTTTATGTATAAAAGTCTTTGAAAGCTAAAGCATGAAGAAAAAGAAAACTGATTATGCAGTATATCTTTTGATCTTTATATTTTTTGAACATTTAAAAGCTTTCTTATTGATGTTTTTTAAAGGAATATTTTTCCATTTTCTCATATTATATAGAATGCTAATTTCTGTTTTCAAACATACAGATAACCCAATCTCTATTTCAAATAATCTCCAAAAGTATATGAGGTGACTAGAGCAGGGCAGCAGATTTGGCTTTACAAGCATGTTCTAGTTGTAGCATATGTCAAACTAATGTAAAAACTGTCAATTCAGTAACATTAAAAAATGAGCAAAAATGATAACAAAACTTTTTTTTGATACCACTCCTGTTTTTCTCTGAATCATTTCAACCATTTCCTTTTAATCTCCCTTTAAATTGCTGTAGATTTTAATCATTTGCATATTTATTGAAATTAAATTCTCTTCACTCATCCTTGCTATTTTGAGGAATCATCTCCTGTCCATTGTGTTTCCTGTCAGAGGGAACCAGACTGTAATGTCTAGAGAAATGTAATAACTAAAATCTTTTAAAAAAATGTCCTTTAGAAAACTAAAATTCAGAAGTGAAAAGCACTTTTGTTACGGAAACAACAGGCTGGCCAAGAAACAAGCACCACTCGGAGGGCTGGAGTACTCAGATGTATTACACCGGCGGGCTCAGAGGGGCTTCTGCTCCGAAGCTCTGAGCACCTCCAAGACGTGCGCATGAGGTTTTATAGGGTAAAGTACAAGCTTGGGGTATTCGGCCAATAGGCATGGGACAGCTTTAGCAGCATCATTATCACAAAAGTGGAGGCAGGGAGGCAGCAAACCAACATTCCAAAGCCAGATATATATCTTTGAAAACCCAGCTGGCTAGCAAAAAAAACATGAACAGCAAACCAACACTAATTAACTTAGATTTTCAAGTTAGTCCAGCAGAACTCAGATCAGTATTCCGATACTTAGACTTGTTAGCCCAGCCCAGCCTCTCTTTCACATTCCTAGACTTGTGAGTTACCTTGTTAGAAAGAAACCAGCCTGGCTTTTCTTTCACACTTCAACAAAATAAAACTCTAAAAATGTTATAACTGCATGAAATAATGATTAAATGCATAAGACTTCATAAGGACCTATGTGTGTTTCAGTAACTAGAGGTTTACAATCAAAGCACAGTATCATTCAGCCATGTGTTAACTAGGTATGACCACAAGGTGCACTGCTATCATCTTAATGAAGAACCGCTATCAAATAATTGCTTTTATTTCTGATCCATTCTATGATTGGCTATTATACTGTTAACATTCTCAGCCTCAGGATTTCTACTCCTTAAGTATCTTTCTTAAGAAAGCTATTCCCATTTTAAAGGAAAAAAAACAAAATTATGCTCCAGTTGGTTGGAACCAACCCTATGCTATAATATACCCATATTGAAACTCATTTTCTTTTTTTTTTAAACCAAGTTTTTATATTTCTTCATTAGGAATTATATCTGTGTTGTAATCACCATACATAAGCTGAACTTTATTTAACATTGTCAATGAAGCAATTTAATATTAACTGGAATTTGGAGGGTATAGAACAAAACCTTATTTTAAATATTTGAGAAAGCAAGTTAGATAATCAGTTCTCTTTGAAGTCACTTTGACAGTACTATCAAAGCACTTATTAAACTATTTTGATTACATTTTATATACTAGCTTATTTAAATGATTTCTAATTACAAAATGATGGGAAAATTACTCCAGTCATATATTTTCCCTCTCCAGCGACTTGTTTGATTAAATTCACTTTACCACTAAGGACTATAATTAATACTAGCACATTTTTATTTCTAAAGGGTATTTGACCATTTTATTCTCTTATCTTTTATGATTAATATATTAACATATATTTATATGAAAGAAATATCCATTAAAAGTTATACTAGTGCAGACTTAATTGTATTTGTAACTTAGCCTGATATCCACTTGAGGGCCTAGATAAAGCTATGGCTACCAAGAATACCTTCAGAACTTAAACAGGACAGGAAACGATACAAATTTATATCAAATTGTTTCTTACTGAGAGTGAAAAATATGGAAAGAAATCTAACAGATGTCTAGCTCTCCAAATAAATAGAATAAAAGAAAAGAGTGAGACACATGGCATCAATTGAGGAATATATGATAAGCCATCTGGCTTGATGATGTAAATAGATGATAAATTCCATATGCAGTTCTCAATATTGGTGCAAATGCAGGAGAATTAAATGAGTACTTTACCCACTTAAACATCTGCCTAGTCACTCATGCAGCCACAGCAGACTTACCTGGCTGATATTTGATTTCTCTTGTTGACACGTATCCTCTATACACAAGGCGAAAGTGAAGGGGATCTGATAAATTGGACCAACTTTGATCAAAACAGCTATTAGGCCAAATGCAACTGACGGAACTGGTCCCTAGGAGTAAGTGACCGTGATGCCGAAAAGGACAAAACTATGCAGAAGGAGATACACCTCAATGTAGAAAAGTGTCTTGCTTTATTCAAAGATGCAGTGTGCCTTTCATTCATGAAATATTTCATGTAGAAATATATGTAAAAGCTTTCTTGAATAAAAGCTTTCTAGTAGAAATATCTGAAAGGGAAAATAGAACCAGAGAATCTGGAAGTCTACAAATATGTAATTTTGACTTGCCAATAACATATTGTACTGCGTTGTTAATCTGTTTAACAAATACATGCTTTCTGAAGGGAAGGTAAAACAAACAAAAACAATGCTTAAAGAAACCAGTGTAGTTTTACAGAAAATTCTCCAATCAGTTTAGATTTTTAATTAATAAGTTACAAATAATAGAAAAAAAAGTTCAGTGATTCTGAGAAAATGGTGTCATAAGAAGAATGTTAAGAAGAACTTAATTGCCCACATTTTTATTCAAAGCAAAAAAAAAAAATTGGAAAGGACAATAGTCACTTCTCTTTAACCTAATTAAAAAAATCCTGGAGAAAAATGTGGTAAATTGTGTTTTTATAACAGCATTTTCCTAATTTGATGCATTTACAAGTGTACAATTAACATTTTTTTAATTAAGAGATAAGGAAATAGTTGAATTCATAACCATAATTACCAATTATCTGATGACATTGCCTGTATTTTTTTACCCAACAATAAAATGGTAGTTACTGACTATAATATTTTTATGTCTTACAGTCAAAATAAATTCTTGCATAATTGGCGTGGCTGTTGACTTTACGTACACTTGCTTATGAGGTATGTGAACTAAGTCATGTACATAGATAATAACATCTTTGTTTTCATCTATTCAACAAATATTATTGAGAAACTACTATTTCCAAACACTAGTACAGCACTTGTGAAGTATTAGAGAATAAACCAGAGTCATTGGCTGATGGATAGATACATGTTGAAGGGAGAGCCATCAGCATTTTCTAACAGACAGAATGGAGGTCATGAGAGAAGAGAGTCAAGAATGACTCTTAACATGATTTTCCTGAGAAAAATTACCCTATAGATTCTTAAGAACAAATTTGTAAAAACAAGTTGGTTTGAGTTGGAGCAAGGTACTATAAGTTAAAATTAATGAGAATTCTAAAGAATTAGATCTGGATAACCTCAAGATGATTTTCACAGAAACAAAAGTAAGTAAAAAAATGAAAACAAGGAACAAAAATTATACTTAAAATTGTAAAAATAATAAGAGGAAGATGATAGTAGAAACAGAGGAGTAATTAAGTTAAGGGAAAACCTCACAGGTTAGAAAAGAGAAGGTAGGATAAAATAACCCCTCCGGTCAATGGAAAGGAGGAGTTAACATGCAGTTACGTATATACAAGTGCCCACATACATTAATGATGTCAGATTTGAGGGAAAGACTGTTCTGCAATCAGGTGGTCAGCTGAATTCACAGCTAGAGGAATAGGATCAGGTAGAATGAGAGAGGAGTCCCAGTGAAAGGTGAGCCTTAAGAAGGAAGAGTCACTGATGGAAGAAAGAAGTGCAGAGAGAAGAGATGGACTTTGCAACCCCCGATAAAAGGCACGCACTAATGCACAGTAGTATCCGGAGGTAATCTGCTGTGTGCGCTATGCGGAGAAGCGTATCAGTAAGGCAAATCATTTTCATTTCCTACTTCCTTCTAAGAATATTTTAAAGACCATTTATTTTCTCATTAATACAGAAGACTGGACTTGAAAGGATAACAGATACATGTGACAGAGCAATATTTTTGAAATATTAGTTGATGTTCAGTTCTTGAAATTACCTCTTTTTTTCTCCCCCACTCCTTCATTTCATTCAATTAAGCAGATTTGGAGTCATTATCTCAGGGTAAGGGATATGAGTTAGATGGAAAACAGAAAACACTCTGTAAGTCTTTACTAACTTTTGTTTCCAAAATGCTAAAACCCCTTAAAAAATTCAGAGGGCTTCTGGTATATTTAAATGTTTTGGTGAGTGAGATTTAAGGATTGTGTCTTTTTTCTGGAGCAGTGTTTCTCATTTGGGAGCAATTTTGCACTCCCAGCTAGTAGCCCTTGGCAAAATCTGGGGACATTTTTGAATGTCACCATGAAGCTGGCATGGAGTGGCTCTACTGGCATTTTGTGGGTAGAGAGAGACAAAGGGTGCTGTAAGCATTCTACAATGTACACGATGGCCCTTCCACCCCTAGCAAAGAGTTATCTCACCCCAAATATCAGCAGTGCTGAGCCTGAGAAACCTTGCTGTAGTGAGGCTGGAGAATAGTCTCTGTTTCATAGGAAGACAAGAGAATAGGGATGAGTAAAAAGAATAGAGACAATGGCTGATTATGAAGGGAGACATCCATTTGCCTGGCGGAGATTTGGATGTTGTGAGGACATCCTGTCTCACAAGCTGACCTAAAGCCATGGCATGACCACGATGAAGACAGACTGTACTTTGCGTTCGGGACAGTCTGGTCTGAGCCTGACACAATGGTGCTTCCATGTGTTAGGGAGTCTATAGAGTGACCCCATGTCTCAGGGCACAAAAAGGTGGAGACCAGTGACTGAAAGTGAAAATGCTAAGCAAAGGACAGGGAGGGGCTATCTCAGTAAAGAACCTGATGATGAACCTGAGACAGAGGCCAGGGGATGCCCTTAGGTCTGCAGGTAGATGAAGAAAGTCAAGCCCTGGAAGAGAACAAACGCTCTGGTTAGCCTAAAGAGGGTGCTGTCCAGCAACAGAGGAAAATGTTTCCCAAGAAGCCAGTTAAGTTTAGGAAAGATTTTGCCTAAGGAAAAGTTTTCTTAGAAATAAGCTTAAAATAATCCAATTTCAGATGATTACACTTGGGCAAGGGACGTCACTGCACATGCCAAACATAAACATTACTAAAGTGAAATTTAAATATGTAATGTTAGAAAAGGGACTTTTTTTCACTTTTTCCAAGTACAGGATTTTTAATATAGGGCTATGGATGTGGTTTATTGTTTGTTTGCTTTGTTTTTCTTTCTGTTTAGTTTCTTTTTTTTTCAACTTAGACATTCTAACTCAAGTGGCTGGAATCAGAAACACTGAAGGAATGCCATTTTGTATGCTTTTAATGCTATGGAAGAGGACAAGTGAGATTTAGGAGAAAGCTGTGTCTGTCTCTCCTGACTAATTAGAATAAATATTTATTGTATCTCCTGCATATGACATTATCTCCATCTTGCTCTCCTAGAACAAGCATCAATATTTATGAACTGTTCTTGATGACCTATCCTATGCCAGGTTCTCTATATCCTACCTGATTAATACTGAAAAAAACTCATCTATTAAAATTATTGTAGAATGAAAAAAATTAAATTAAATTTTATTATCAAAAAATTCTCTACATCTCTTCCTGAGAGATGCTGCCTCTGGAAATTCCTGAGTTATAATTCCAAGAGAAGCATGTAAGTCACACTGACTTTTAGGTAAAACTGCAGCATTGGTGAAATTAACAACTAAAATACTGTGTACAATCTGTGCAGCTGTTTTCTCTGTCATATGAAACCTAAGATAGTTTTTGATTTTCAAAGAATACATGAGTTCTCTCTTATTGTGTCTAACGGCTCAAACTCAGGACTGACTGATGCCAGAGCTCACGGTCTTTTTCATGAAGCTTCATGGTCTTCATTTCTGATCATTTCTGTCATGTGGGAAAGCCTTAAGTACCTTATATGCTACTTTTACAAACTTCCAAGTCTTTCCTAATAATTCTTTGAAGCTATATTTTTTTTTAGAGATAATACTGAGTGGGGCCCTCTTTTCCAGTTGATATGAAGTTTAATCCCTTTTTCTTTTCTCGTTGCATTATAAAGAGCATTTAAGTTCATGTTAAACTAGAGAGGTACTAACAGATGCTCTTTCCTGTTTGTAATTTTACTGAGACTGAATCAAGAGTGTGAGTTTAAAACTGACCATGAACAATAATATCTGAAATTATGTTTGAAGTCTGAAGTTTTGGAACCAGAGCCTTGGAGCTCTCTGGAGTAAGTGTATTGGCATTAACATCAGGAAGCTGCTGCCCTTGAACAAGAAGCAGAGAATGTTTGTCAGAGGCAGGTGCAAGATTCACTAAATCAGTGTAAAGGAGAAGGGGCCAGAGGCTCCCCTGGAGAAGGACCAGACAAACACATATCCCTAGGCACGCTAAAATGTGATGGGTTACCGTTAACTCATGATCAATAATTAGCACTAAAACGACACACTAATTAGATTATAATTTGTCATTTTTTTCTTAGTGTGTTTATTTTAAATAATCCGTAACTTAATAACATTCTTTGTCCCTATCTCATATTGTTATTATATTGTAGATAATCAATTTTAATAATAAAATAAATACACCTTTAAGAGAGAAGTCTGAGATCAGTACACTGATATGACATTGTAATTACCATTATGGTGAATTTACTTAGAAAGCAAAATGATAAGACTACAGGATTGTGTCTAGGGGAAGTCCTGTCATGATTACTGTAGTAAATAGACCTACAAGTATACCAGGATATAGTCTGTTTTCTTATAGCCCTTTCTGAAAATTGTACCACATCATCTTATTACTATATTTGCTTGGGAAATATTTATAATGTCATGCTCCCAGGAACATTGACTATCATGTACTTTAAAACTAAAGTGATTTGCAAGCAATGCCAGTATGGATGATCCTTCATCCACAAACATAATTTCCATATTTAGAAATTCACTGCATGCAGTTTTGTATTTTCATTTTTACAGATAATCATGGATAGTTAGAATAAACAGATTTCTCCCTTCTCAATGACTATGTGGTCGACATATTTGAAAGTACATCTTCCAGGGTGCTGTTTTCTTCCACACAGACTTTCAGCAAATGTGTTAACCTGAAATTTCCTCTTCAATTCTGAGTACTATTTTAATTCTTCTATATTTGGATCAAAAATTGCACTTGGATTTCTGGAGAGTTCTGACTAAATGTCTGTCTTAGATAACAGACCGGACTAGGATCATGTTCTATTTTTATGGCTTTTCCTAGTGATTTGCTCACAGTTTTCTGAGAAACCCCTAACACTGCTCCACATGGGTGTTTCAGGTATTTCCATAACTTTTACTCATTCTCTCACTTGTTGCTCTCCTTTCTTGTGAAAACAGTCCAATGTCATCTTTTTTTTTTTCAGCATCCTCTTCAAGTTTATTCAAGTTATTTAGTATTTAGCTTCCACTTTTATATATTCTTCTGTATATTTTTAATATCACCCTACTTTTATGACTGAACATAGGTAGCCTTTTGAATTATTTTTAAAATCTAGAATAGAAAGTATCTTACAAAAATCGTTCAGACCAAACTGAAAGGACAAGGGGAATTTGAATCTGCCCCCCCGGGACTTCATCTCTCATATCCACAATGGCTTTGAATAGCAGACAGTTGCACAGTGGCTTTCATGGTATTCCTTTTTATTCTCTTTTTCTACAATGGATGTTTTAGAATAGCTGTATTTCCCTTTAGGTCTCTGATAGGATTTAACCTCACTAATTTACAAATACGGAGAAATGAAATCATCAGGGATTTTTAGTGCAAATTCCAAACGTATCTGTGGAATTGAACACTGAAAAGTATGAGAAATGCCCTAGATGAGATGAAATCAGGAACTGCTTTGTTTACCTTTTTTTAATGAGTTACCACGTTAATGACCATTGCTAACTAATGGGAAGGAATAAACATTCATTATTAATATTTCAGTAGTAAAGTACCTGTCAGATTTTATTTTTTCACTGTGCCCCTGATATATTAAGCATATGTTCTCTTAGATTCTGATTTAAGATCAATAAAAAGTGACCTTTCTGTCCTTGGTTCATAAAATGGTTAGCTGTCCTTCATGTGAACTTCCTTTGCAGTTGTACCTGCTCCAAACATTTATTGAACTTGCTTTCCCTTTATTCCCAACCCTTACACTAAGCTAATTCTCTAGTAAGTTCTTGCTTCAAAATAGTTAAGAAGATATACTTATGGCAAACAAGCATATGAAAAGGTTATCAACATCACATATCAGCAGAGAATTACAAATTAAAACAAGACCCCACTAAATACTTACTAGAATGGCTAACATCCAAAACACTGACGGCATTGAATGCTGATGAGAATGTGGAGCAATAGGAACTCTTGTTCATTGCTGGTGCAAATGCAAAATGGTACAGCTACTTTGGAAAACAGTGTGGCAGTTTCTGCAAAACTAAACGTACTCTTACCATAGGATCCAGCCCATCATAATTCTTGGCATTCACCCAAAGGAGCTAAAAACATGTCCACACAAAAGCACACATAGATGTTGATAGCAGCTTAATGCATAATGGTCAAAAGCAACCAACTTGGAGGCAACCAAGTTGTCCTTCGGTAGGTGAAGGGATAAATAAACTGTAGCACATCCATACAGTGCAATATTCAGCAGTAAAAAGAAATGAGCTGTTAAGCCATAAAAAGACATGGAAAAATCTTAAGTGCATATTACTAATTGAAAGAAGCCAATCTAAAAAGGCTCACTGCATACTGTAGGATTCTAAATTCTGTGACATTCCGAAAAAGGAAAAACTGGAGACAGTAAAATGATCAGTGTTTACTAAGAATTTAGGAGAGGGAGGAATGAATAGGTGGAGCACAGGGGATTTTGAAGGCACTAAAACTATTCTGTCTGATACCATATCGGTGGATACATGTTATTATACTTTCCAAAAGCAGTGTGATGTGCAACACCTGTACAATCCTAATGTAAACTACAGATTTTGGTTAATGTATCAGTGCCCCAGAACACTGGAGCTGACTCACATGATAGTTGATTTGTTGCTTTTCTTTCTAATTCAGTGATACCATGTTTTTGCTTGAATTGGTCATGCTGGAATACTTATTTCATGAACATCAGCAAATGCTGCAGATCAGTTTATTTCTTTTTTTTTTTTTTTTTTGTTTGTTTTAGAGAGCTGGCTTACCAGCACACCATTGATTAATATAATGTCTCAAACTTGTATCTAGGAAATATTTTGCCCAGGTTTAAATGGATTATAGAAAAAACTTCTCCCCAGAAAAGACCAAAAAAATGACAATTTTGATACCAATATTTTCCGGAAAAAAATTTTTAAAAATCATTTTTCTATATATTTTTATCCTCTTGATTTTCTAGAGCCATGATGGTAGTTTGTTTTTGAAGTTTCTAAATTGCGTCGTTAAAACAGAAATGAATCTAAGGGATCATAAAAGCCTATAGGTGATACAGATTAGGTATTAGCAGAGATGTTCATAAATGATTAATTGGAATAATTGAAGGAACTGAAGGAGTGTCCAAATGCAGATGCCTAAGGCACTCAAACAATTCTGCCTTAAAATAATTGTCAAAACTAGTGATGAAAAGATGATGGGGAGAATATTGAAGTGTGTATGTGGTTGGTTTTTATTTTATTTTTTTGGATGCCTAGTATACTCCATATTCTTTTACAGTAAGCTTATGTGATATTAATGCATGTTGAAAGAATTATAGCACAAGTAGCAAAGAGGGTAAATTGAGAGAAAGAAGTATATAGGGACTGAATGCAAAAGCATTATCTCTGGTTGAAATTAAGATAGGAAATATTTTAATGAAACTCATTATAGGTCCATTTTGAGAATATACCCATTTAATGGTTCATCCACAGGAAAGCTGGTTATGGGCAACAGCTCTCTCATTTTTTCCCACATCACACTTCCATTTAGCCTAACAATCTCGTGTTGTCTTGTATTCCCAGATTACTTTTACACCAGTTGTGTTTTCCTTGTGGCTGTGACCATTTTGGTTAATTTTTTTTGTAACCTTCTAACCCTACCCTGTTCCATGAGCTACTCAGCATTTTATACAAATCGGACTAGTTCTGGGTATACAATGTTTTCAGTGCCAAGTCTGGCTCCATGGGAAGGATGCTCCTCGTAGATCAATCTAGTATTTCTCTCCGAGGAGGAATCAGTTCAAAAATATTGAAAACAGTAAGTTTCTGTTTGTTAGATGATGTACTTTTGAGACAGTTCTCATAGTAGTTAAGTTTATAAGTCTAAAAGTTTGAGACTGTGTGCATAAAATCTCAGGGAAAATTTTCCACTCTCATTTTCAAGTGATGTTTTCAGTCTATAACTCATCTTGTTAAACTTCGGGTACAAGTTTTCAAACGTTAAAAAAAAAAAAGTGAGCTTTATTTATACTTGTCAAATAAGCACTCCTCATTAGTACTGACCTTAATAGTCTATGTGAATCTTCATACTGTAGACTCAGTGTCACAGTTGTCTTTTTACTGAGAGGCTTCTTTAAATGCATTGTGTCCCATTTAATTTATGTTTATCCAGATAGATAAAGCAAATCTATTTGAATAAATAAAGAGAGAAAGCAAATAAATAGATAAAGCAAATTTATATTGATAGAGCAAATATAAATTTAACATATGAGTACTTTTATAACTCACAGTATAGGAATTTCTATTTTTAAAGGATTTAAAAATTGTACATCTCAGGAAAGATTTGGATTTTAAGATATCTTATATCCTTATTTAAAAAATGTTTTGCTCAAATCTGATACCATACTGGATTCATGTTTATACTTGTCCCCAAACTAAGTTTAATTGTTACTAATTTTAAAGGGCAACAATGATAATGGACCTTTCCAAATTTCCTTTTTAATAGTATCAGTTGTCTTTATGCTATTAAGAGTAGGAATTTTCATTCTGAGCAGTGATAAGCTCACTATTTTATTTATGCATTCATGTATATATGTATGTATCTACCTATTCCATTTATTTATGGAGTGGCAGAGAAGAAGTCTAAATCAGATTTTGTTCAATTTCAGATCAATGTATATTGACAGGAAAATCACTTCAGCTGTAATTCTATCAGCTAACAATTGACTGGATTTCCAGCTGACTCAACACATTTAGTAGGGTAATTAGCTTTGATGCAGATTCACATTTGGTTACACGGATTTCTCTGTGTAATTTTTATTCATACTTTGATTTGTCCTATCTGGAGTGTAAAACAATTTAAACTAAATGTGAAGTTTGACAGTTTCAGAAGTGAAGTAATTAGATACTTTCATGGGAGAATGTCACTTTTTTTGCTGTAATCCCTGTCCATCACTCCCAAATGCATTGTGCTCAAAAGTATAAATTTGATAAGTACATAAGACAAATAAGCTTTGTGGTTTTGTTTTCATTACTTTAGGTGAAAATGCCATATAACATACTACACATATTTCTATAAATACTAATATGTATAATGTAAAATATATTCTGAAATGAATTTTAAAATGTTCATCTCTAGGGAACTTTTAACCTTGAACCTGTGTGGGTAGAGGTACCATACAGTCTGATTAATATAGTATGGGGACAGGTTTGAAAGTTACAGTGTGTTTCACACTGGGTATTTTTTCCTCCTGATTTATGATTGTATTGTTTATTATTCAATTCATAGAGTCTTTGTTTTGTTTTTACTTAAGCATTTATCAAAATATATTGTCATTTTATTTCACATATTCTCCTTTCTATTGCTGTCTCATGGCTGCCCCCACTACCACTGTAACAGATGTTAACTCTTTAATGTGTATTCTTGCATAAGGAATGCCATGGTCATAACTACACACAAATGCATTCACGTACACACATACACATACATGTTCAGTTACACACCTATATGTTTTTGTTTTCCATTTAAAAAATAATTCTGTATTATATAGTTTTCTACATCTTCCTTTGTCATTTTTTTGTATGTTGTAAAAGTCTTAAGTCAGTTGTTATACATCAAATACATAGTTTTTAGTATCAGTATAGTGTCCTGTGTTTGAATAAATTACGGTTCAACCCTCCACTTGTTGATGAGGTTCCTTTTGTTTCTAGTATTTAACTCTACAAACAAGACTTCAGAAAACATCTTTATGTGTTGGTAGTTTTATTCCAATGAAATGTATTCCTAGGAATGGATTTTGAAGACAAAGGATATGGGCATTTTCATAGCTATTTGAATACCTATCCCCTGGCTATCATCATTGGCACCAGCAACTGGAATCATTCCTTCTAAAATTTTTGATCTTATGGGTATACAGTGACTACTAATTATCATTTAATTTATATTTTTGACTGCTTGAGAAATTGATAATCTTTTCACATATTTAGTATTACTCGTTCTACTTTTCTCTGAATCATTTATTCATTGTCTTTGCCCCCCCCCCCTTTTTTTTTTCGCTGTAGTATCTTTCGGTCATCAATTTATGTCAAGCTTTACTTTATGTGATGACATTATGTTAAGACCATATTCTTACTCTTGTTTTAGATCCTTTCAAAATTAATAGAACTCTCAGAATATGATATTTATCTTATTATTAAAGTGTTAATCATAGAATAATACATGCATTTAAAAGAATCACTAAGCAATATAGTGCTCTAATTCTTTCTCCTGCTCTTCTAACTTGTAAAAAGTAACTGGTGAACGTCTGAGGTTTAGAGATCTTCCTTTAGATGTTCTTTAGAGCAGATCTGCTTTTAGCTTTCTTTCATCTGGGAATGATTTTATCTCACCTTCATTCCTGAAGCGTATTTTCCCTGAATATAGAACACTGGGCAGACAGTTATTTTTCCCTCAACACCTAAAAAATGTGCCACTTTCTTACGGTTTCTGTGGTTTATGATGAGAAATCTGCTGCCTTTGTTCCTCATAGTTAATGCATAGTTTCTCTCTGTCTACTTTCAAGATTTCCCTTTGTCTTTAACTTTCAGAAATTTGATCAAGAAATGTCTAGGCATAGATTTCTTTAATGTTATCTTGTTTTCAGTTTGTTCAACTTGTTTAATCTGTAGGTTTATGTTTTGTTTTTCACGATTTTTTGGGAGTTTGTAGCCATTGGTTTCTTCAAATACTTTTTCAGTTCCACAAGTTTTTTTTTTTTTTTTTTCTGGGACTCTGATGAACAATTATTTCATTAGATTTTTTGTTATTGCCTCATATCTCCCTGAAAATCAATTTCAATACACTTTCTCTTTGTTGTTCAGATTGCATAATTTCAGTTGCTCTATCTTCAAGCTCATTGTTTCCTCTGTTGTTTCCATTCTTGTATTAAGCCCATCCAATGATTTTTTTAAAATTTGATTATTGTACTTTTTAAGTCAAAAATTTTCATTTAATTTTTCTTTATGTCTTCTATTTCTTTGCTGAGATTTTTGATAGTTTAAATGTTTCCAGAATGTCTGTAATCGCTCGCTAGAGTATTTATAACATTGACTGCTTTGAAATCCTTGTCAGAGAGTTCCAAAATCTGAGTCATCTCAGTCCTTTCTCATTCAAACTGAGATTTTGTTTGGTACGACAGTCATTCTGATGTATTAATTTGACTGGAGGATAGTCCCCACTTATTCAGTCAAACAATAATGTAGGTTTTTCTGTGAATACGTTTGGTGAAAGTAATTCAAGTCCACAAACAGTTGATTTTATGTAAGGCAAATTATTTTACATAATCTGTGTCAGTCTGAGTCAATCAATTGAAAGGTTTTAGCATAGTTAAGACATCCCTGCAGAAAAAGTTTATTCTGAGGACAGCAGCTTCAGCCTATGCCAAATACCAACAGTTTCTTCTTCTGGACAGCATGTTCCATGAATTTTAGACTTGTCTGGCTAGCCTCCACAATCAGGTAAGCCAATTCCTTGCAGTAAACTTAATATAAATCTCCTACAGATTCTTATCTGGTTGAATCTTGCCTGATATACCTGATTCTTAGAACAACAAGTAGTTTTGCACTCTGCCCTGAACATATTGTGTGTTATAAGACTGTGGTACCAGTTCACAGGATCTACTGGGGAGGGGCCAGCAGAAAATAAATTATAATGTAAGGAAATATAAAATACTAGAGATTGAGCAAAATAGTGAAAAGAATAAACGTATGCTTAAGATTTTAAAATTATGCCTGACAGTTAAAAGCAAAAATAATTATAAAATGGTTCAATCTGGCTCTCAGTGGATGAGGAGAATATATCAGATAACTGTATCATAAAGGAGGGAGGGTAAAGGAATGTAAGGCGTGATGAGGTAGCAGCATTCCACTTGAAGTTGTAATCTGCAGTCTTAGCTTACACACTCATGGCATTTACATATGTGAGTTTAAAACTTAAGCTCACACAAAACCTGTACATGGATGATTACAACAGTCTAATTTATTATCTCTAAACATTGGAAGGAACTAAGATGTCCTTCAACATGTAAATGTTGTGTGGAATAGTATTCCAAACTATTCAGGATAAAAGAGAATGAACTATCAATGCCGGTAATAGTATGGATGAATCAGAAAGATTTTTTTCTAAAAGAAAAAGCCATACCCAAAAGTATACATATTTTATGATTCTATGTATATGAAATTCTGGAAAGGAATATTCAGAAGAAAAATCATTCAATTGTTTTTGTTTGGATTTTGGAGAGAGCAAAGGGTTTACTACAAAGCAAAAGTAGTAAACTGAAATTTAGCCTATAGTTGTACAAGCTGGAGTTACCATGTCAATTGTACCCAAAGGCAACACCCAACATTATTTTATTATTATTATCAACTATATTTTTCAGTTAAGTAAAACTAAAATTAGTTCTCAGACATCTGTGATTAAAACTAGAGTGTTCACAGGGAGGTGGCAAATAGCAAATACATGAATTGGAATAGGTGTTAAGACAGGAGGGCATTGATCCCAACTCTCTTCGACATGTAGCACATGGAGAAAATTCTAGTAATTATACACCATTTTGGAAAAATGATGGGTCTATCCAAATGGATGCTAAGAGCCCCCTCCAAAGTGTACCCTCCCATTGCTGCCCAACCGTTTGGTGCCTGAGTGGATCACTAAGTTAGCATAAATCTTACATAGCTGCAGTATAGACAGGGAGTGCTTGTGTTGTGGCCAGCTAGAAAATGTGTGCCCAAACTAAGGTTATTCAGGCTATTTAGAAAAATTTTAATAATTTTCAAAAGTAAACGATGTCCCTTAATTTTTTATTTTGATAGGATTGTGATACCAGTTTTTTGGTGACAAGATTAGGTTGGCTTTATAAATTAAATTGAGAAATGTTTCTCATTTCTGAAATACCTATAATAAAGTAAGGTTTATCTCTTACTTGAAAATTTGGTTAATATGTAAAACTACGTAGGCCTAATGCTTTTTTGAGGGATATTTTGAAAATTCACTTTCTTTAAGGGCTATAGTTTGATTCTTGTGTTCTCTTGAATCAATTTTGATAGTTTTTATATTTTTAGAATATTTTACTTCAATTTATCTCAAAATATTTTGTATAAAATGTCACATAGTGTCCCAGTTTGATTTGTTCCTACTCTGTTCCAGGCACAAATTGGTCCCCTTTTAAAATCTTAGTAGTCTCAATTTGCATCTTATTTCCTTTTTCCTTGAAAAATCTTGCTTAAGGTTGATCTATTTTCTTAGTCCTTTCAGTGACTTTTTTTCTCTTTCTAAATTCTTAAGTTCAATGATGCCTGTTCAAGAAGGCAAGTAATGTTGATTTATAGTGGCACAGTTGCCATTTAGTTACAGACATTACCGTATTAATTTCTTCTTTGAACTTAAGTTCTTTATTTATTTAATTATTTTTGTCTTGTTTCCATTTTCAAACAAGTAGGAATTTCTTGTCTGTCTTTTTGTAATTGATTTCCAATTTTGTCACATTTTGGCCTTTTTTAAAATATATTTGTTTCTTTGGAAGTCATATATTATGTTTCTAGTTTATAAAATTTAGATGCACACCTGGCTTAACTAGGTCTAAAGTAAATCTGTATGTACAGGCTTCTTTTATAATTTTTAAAACTTTCAGAATTTACCAAGTATCTTATTTATAACTTCTTTTTAAACCTCCCTGTGTAACCAGTTGTTTTATTTACCTAAATGTTTATGGATTTCTATGGTCATTCTTCTTTATCCTTCCATCTCACACTTTCCTTCGTATTGACGTTTGTTTTTTGGTGGAGGGTACCTTTTAGTGAGAGTGTGTGGGTAGGAAATTGTCTCATCTTTTTTTAATGTTTTATTTTTTGTAATTGTAATTTGCAGTAAATTTTGAATGATAGCTTAGTTGAGTATAGAGTTATTCTTAGGTGGACAGATGCTTCTAGGATATTACCTTTCTATAGGCATCTGTTATTGTTGATGAGATGTTTGTTTTAAGACTATTTTTTGTTCATTTTATGTTTTTTTCCTCTGTAGCTTTTAAGATTTTTTTCTGTACATTTTATGATTTGTAGTTTCAGAATGGTGTTTCTGGACCAGAACTTGTTTTTTTCTCTTGTTCAGAAACTTTTCTGTTGCTTCTGTCTGAAGACGTAGGGTTTTTGTTTTGTTTTTAAGTTCTGAAAATTTACAGCTAAATTTTTTTTCAACTAGACCTTTTCTTCCTTTTAATCCAGTCTATAATGCTGAAAGTACAGCTCGTTTCTATCCTTCTCATGTTATCCCCAATGATTCTTAATGGCTGTTAAGTACTTTACATTTCTTCTTAACTCCTGATTTCTTGGTTATTTGCTCAGATTTCTCAGTAAAACTATCAATTATCACTTCAGATATGCCCAATCTTTTGTTTAAAATGTTTATTTAAATTTTAATTTCAGTGACTCTATGTCTAAAATACCTACTGCTATTTATTATTCATTTATTTATCTGTCTTTTGTTAGTTTCATCCCATCACATATTTTCTTTATTGATTCCTCAGACTGGAGGGTGGAATGTTCTCAGTTTCCTGTGTCAGTAGTAAGAAGGTCCCCTCATAGTACTTGAGTTTGTGTAGGGAGCTTTATTATCTCTGTCTGCTTTGGCATGGACATAAAACTTCAGCCACCAGCCTCTGTGGTCTGATTCTCCTAGAGACACCATTAAAGATTCAGATCCCTCTCACCATTCTCAGACTTTTGTTATCTTTGTCATTTATTGCACCTAGAGCTCTCTTTTCTTTTTTTTGATGGTCTATGTGTGTATGTATGTGTGTGTATATGTATATATTTAATATCCCAGATTTCTTTATTTGATCAGAAATGCATCTGCTGTCAATATCTATTTAAATTTACCTCATTAATGTTCAGCATATATAACACAAATATACATTTTATTGTTACTCTAATCTCTGTTCCTCGTTAAGCCCCTGTATTATATGAATAATATATAATCCTGACTACATACGTAGAAAACTGTGTAGAATTGAAGACATAGGCCAGAGAGTTTAAAAAAAAAAGCATTTTTGCTTACTAGAAATAAGGGCACTCAATTTGTGTATTAAATCCTTGCTTTTATGATTTGCCAGAAATATATTCCTTATCCTTTATGCCTAAAAGCTTCCAATAATGCTAGCTAAACTATATTTTGAGGGACCAAAATTGTGCCAACAGTATCCACGATTTTATGACTAGCTCTTGGTTTGTATAGAGAAACAAGCAACATTTTCTAATGGGAAATCACTAATCAATCATTAAACTCTTTCCCACTGAATCTGGATGCAGCCTTGAATGCTTTTAAATATAGTACTCCTGGAAGCCACAGCCAATCAATCAGCATTTGCATGTGAATTGAAACATATTAGTCATCTTTGATCTTTTATTTCAGACCTAAATCGGTAATAACTACAGTTAAGTGATATCAGGTCTGAACTCAAACCATCAGCCTTGGTGCTAAATTGATGTTAGCAATTTTAGACAGGGGAATTATGTTTTACAATACTCCTACTATGCACTATGCTCCTTGAAGTCCTCTCAGTTTGTCCTCACAACAAACTTATGAAATTAAAGTCATATTCATCAAGGAAAAAGATATATGTTAATTTCTTCAGAGACACCCAGAACAAAAAATTATCAAATCTAGAATTTGAACCTAGGTATTGGTCTCCAAAGCCTCTGCTTCTGGGATAGTCATGCCAAAGCAAAAGTAAATTGCTAAGAAATATCCATGATCACATTACTATTTCCTATCAGAGACAGTAACATGGGCATCTTGAATAATTCTGAAAATCTATGTAATATTATAAACAATTTGGAAGTAGATGAATGTGTGCTTATAAACCACAGACATGAAACATGTACAGGATATATATATAATAAGAAAAAGAAAGGTTTGGCAAACTACTTCAAATGTTTGATGCTATTTATTGTCTAACTTTTCCTTCATTTGGCATGTAAGTTTTCTAACTGCATTATTTGAAAAACACATTATGTACTGTCAGTAGATTTTAAGATTTGAATATGCATTATGATTTGAGAGAGATTCCAAGTGACAGCATAGGGAGGGGGGCCCACATGGGCTCTGGTGCACTCCCTGGTCTGAGGAGATGCAGCTGAAAATCTGGGAGACCAAGACAGCTAGAGATGGTGGTGCAGATACTGGAGCAGAGTGAGCTGCAGAGAGAAAGAGAACTCTGGAGACTTGCCGAGAATCCACCTAATCACTGCGTATGGAAGAGGAAGCCACTTGACGCTGGGGAAAAAGTAACAACAATTCATGAATATACTTGAGGGAGCAGTACTGGGAGGCTACACAGGGTCAAGGAGAGTATCTGTTTTCACTTCAAGACTGGAAAATAGTCATTATTCAGAGGGAATTGGGTGAAATAATCATAAATATTTTGCCTGCATAGTTGGAAGAGTCATCTTTAAGGTAAATGCTTCTCTGTTCCTTCCAGATAAATATTAAAAGCATCTTTGAGAGGATTAAACCATTTTTAAGAAACATGTCCTAAAACAAACTAAAGAAAAATTATGCAAATATAAAAATATCCAGTATACAACAAGGTGAAATGCAGAATGTCTGGTATTCAATAAAATATTATCAGCATGCAAAGAAATACAACACTTAAAGAGATTAAAATTCCATCAGTCAAAACTGAACAAGAAATATAACCATTGTTAGAATTAGCAGAGAAAAGCAATAAATGTTTTTCTAGCTATCTTTTATGTATTGAAAAAGCTGGAGGGAAATGAGTATGGTAGTAGAAATAAGGAGCCAAATTAAACTTCACAAAATAAAATCTATAATTTGTGAGATTAAAAATTCACTGGATGGCATTAATGGCACATTAAACACTGCAGAGGATAACTTTATTTCAATAGAAATGACCCAAATCAAAAATGGAAAGAATTTTTAAAATTACCAAATAATTAGTGAATTGTTTGACAACTTAAAGCTATGTAAATAGTTTTAGTTCCCAAAGATAAGAGGATTAAAAAAATATTTTTAAAGAGGCAAGCTAAGGCCTTTTAATTTTCTCTAATAAATGATTTTTAATGCTGAAGTTTCCTTATCATCTCAATAGAAACAGAGAAAGCATTTGACAAAATCCAGCATCTATTCTTGATTAAAATCTTTCAGCAAAGTTGAAGAGAAGTAAACTTCCTCTGCTTGATAAAAGCATCTATGAAAAACCCATAGGTAATATACTTAATAGTATAAACTAAGAGTGTTCCTCCTAAGATCAGGAAAGCAAGGATGTCTGCTTTCACCACTTTTACTTAATATTGCACTGGAGTTTTGGTTATGAAAACATAATTAGTGATCTTGTTGAAAAAAATATTATGAAGTGAAATATATATTGATTTACCACTTATGCTTGTTTTATTACACATCTGAACATCATTATCACCCCAAAATACCTAGACATGACCAACAATAAACAAATTCAGTTATCTTTGACATTATAACAGACCTTCCAATACATACAATTATTACATGTTTTTCCATATGTGTCATTATGAAATCATAATGCCAACTTAGCAGGAAAGAACATTTTTGAAAGTTTTTTTTTTTCAGCTTGAGTTGCAACTTCCAAATTTCACATACAATATTTAGGTTCCCATTTTTACTCCCATATTCATCCCTGCAAAATTCAGGTGCAGAACTAAATTCAGTGTGGATTTGTTTTAATGGCAGAAGAGTTGCAACTTAACCATGAATTTCTCTCCCCTTACTATCCTTTCATGGTGCAGTGATAGCAGAAAAATATATAAGATGAATAATAATCAGATGTAATGTTAAAATATACAAGAGGAAGACAAACAAATTGCTGATATTGAAGGAATCACATATAATTCATAATTCAATATTAGTAGACCAGGGATTCGGTAGAGTTGCACACATTGAATATGTATTAGATGAAAAGAAATGACATAGCAAATATGTAAAAATAATGCAGTGAAGAGGAGAAAGAGTAGGGAGAGGAAGAGTAAGGAACTGAAGGAGGAAAAGGGGAAAGGAACAGATAAGGCAAAAGAAAAGTGAACGATTATTTTTGATAGTATTTTTAAGTTACAGTAGAAAATGAGTAAAATTTTCCACAGGTGCTTCATGCTATCGTGGACATTAACAATAACATTAATGAATTAAAATAAGATGTCAAGAACTATAAAACCACAAAATGATGCACAAAAGGAAGTTGTAGAAATAACTGAAAAACAAGAATCAATACAGTAATATAACAACAGAAAGAATGAGTAAATATGTTTGAAACAGCATAAATATATAAGACAGAGCAAATACATCATAAATATATGACATAAAGAGAAAGATCAGAAACAGGAGAAAATAACAAATCACAATTAGAGAAAAGAAGTAGATATGGGGGTTAAATTAAAATAATCTCATGAAGGTCTTTACTAATCAGTGTATTATATGTGCCTAGCATAACACACAGGAAAATTTAGTGCTCAAAAAGTATTTAATCCAATGTTACAATAATTGGTATTCTTGAAAGAATAAACCCACTGAAGGGGTATATTGGTAAGTTATCTGAGTGATGTTAATATAACTCATTGTTTTTCCTTTTAATATATTTTGTGTCTAAAATAAAGGCTTATTATGAATATTTGTTCTAAAACTAGTCATTGCCATAAAAATAAACATTTGAAATTTCTCTCAAATTATTATTACAATTATTATAAATGTATTTCCTTAAAATTGAATATATAAATTCATGTAAAAGTACATCAGTGAGACTCTCATTCATTTACTCATTCAAAATTGCTTTTTGGTATTTTTATATGTACCAGTCATCTTTATGAACACTAGAGATAAAACAATGTAGTAAGTAGATAAAGACCTTGCTTTTGTGGAACTTATACTCTCAGAACTGACTAGGCAGATTCCGATCTACAGTTTCCAGTGGTATGACTCTGCGTGTGTGTGTGTGTGTGTGATTTCATCATCTAACATATCAGTGGACATACAGCAAACATTTTCCCAAGAAGTTAAGATTTCTAATCTTTGTGTCCATTTCCTGATTGAGTACAGTAAACACTCCATCATGTTGTGCAGTTAATTAAACAGTTCAAGGGAAAAAAAGCCCTGGAGGAAGATTTGTGTCTTTAGAAATGGTGGATTATTTTCCTAAAGAAGTGGTTATCAAACTTTCATGTACCTAAGAATCATCCTAGAGTGCAGATTCAGAATCAGTAGGTTAGGGAGCAGACAGGCAACCAACAGTTTTGCAAGCATCCCAGGGTGATTCTAATGAATTGTTCTTCCTTCGAGACAGTAAGTTTCTTTGTAAAGGATGGGATTTGACTGCTTTTTTTTAAAAAAAATTTTTAAGTTACAAATAAATGATTACATCTAGTTGT
This sequence comes from Camelus ferus, assembly GCF_009834535.1. Taxonomy (NCBI): domain Eukaryota; kingdom Metazoa; phylum Chordata; class Mammalia; order Artiodactyla; family Camelidae; genus Camelus; species Camelus ferus. The sequence continues at coordinate 50,279,021 of NC_045701.1, forward strand.
ATTTTAGTAATGACAAATATCAGTTTTCAAAGAATAGCCTTTAATCCCTTTCAGTTATAGACCATTAAGAAATTTCTTACAAAACATCTAACAAAACTTGCACCAGTTTCCTTCTAGATAATTAAAAGCTGAGATTTCCTAGGCTTTTCAAAGTGTTAGTCTATTGTTGACATGTTATGTTATTTTATCAACTTGTTGAGAAATCAGTATGGAATTATGTTTGAAACATTTAGTAACATTTCTTTAAATTTTCTGAGTATGAAATATGGGTTATGAATTAAGTTCTATGAATTGAATATAGAACAGACCACTAAAAATATATAGAATCCAATCCTTAATAGATTTTCTATAGGGCTAGTAGAAATGATATTTTGACCAGATGTTTCCTAGACCTGACTCCTATTCTTTGTTACCAATAGTTAAATGGATTTGTAATTTGGAGCCATATTTGCATAAACTAGATCTAGTCCCTTCTATCCAGAGAGAATATATTCTATACATTGGTTACTTTACTGCCAAAATCCACTATCTAATTATCTAATATAATTGGCCATGTAATCTCATTCCTACTCGTTGGTCTAAGATGTTGGAGATCAGCTATGTTAAAATCAAACTTAATCATTGATGGATAGGTATTTTCCATGACTGAGATATATTATAGATCTGTTATTCACATCCCTCTTCCTTTAGATTATGATCATGTATTAACTCTTGCTGCATGTTGTAAATTTTCTTCCTTAGCACTTACTACAAAATCAATTATTCATGTAATTTATTATTTAATATCTCCCTCTCCTCCTACACTATGAACTTCATATGAACTATCAATTCTTTTGTTCATCATTGTAATTCCAGTGCTTAATGCAGAGCATCATTTGGTGAATGAATGAGAAAAACATGAGAATGCTAAACTCCAAATTAACATTCTATTTTCTATGTATGTATTTTGTGATTAGCCCATATTAGACACTCTTTAAAAACATGCCAGTGAAATGTACTGCTGAATTCACCATAATAATGTAGTGAATTATAGTATAGTGGGCTCTTTCTCAGATCTTACCAGGAAAACTTTTCTCTTGACTTAATCTCAGGCATATCATTCCTCATTCTAAATTGTGACTTTTATCTTAAGGACTTCATATATCATAAAACATTGTGTTTTCCTCTTTGTGGTGACTTTTTAAAAGTATAGAGACAGGATTTTAGCCTACAGTGGGAAATTATGCACATTTTTGGGGTGTGTATTTTGGGTATTGGCCTTATTCCCACCTTTATCTTACCCATCCTTTGCTCATTTGAACTGTTTTAGATTTCTGCACCACCTTATTTTAGCTTTTTATATTTGTAACCTTCAACCCATTTATACAGTATTATAGAATTGGTCTTTCTACAGTAAGATAGGTATAAATAAAATAATAAGAAAAATGAACAAATGAGCGCATAGATATTTATTTTTATCGGTTTTTTGAGAAATTAAGTGTTGTAAGAACACAGATGATTAAACATTAACAAGAAAAATAGTTCCAAAAAGCATAGAAGTTGGGGGCAATCCTTAAGCCTACCATGATGTGGTCAATATCACTTCTCCATTATTTTTAAATTGCCATTAAACGCTAAGTGAAGGTAGCTTGTGAAGAGAGAGAATTGAGAAGGATCTAGTTCAGGTTCCTAAGACACAGTAGAAAACAATTTTTTTTAAACTGGCACAGGGGAAATCTTTTTTGTTTTTGTTTTTGTTTTATTTTTGGTTCACATATTCCAAAATGTAGACTAAAGATGTTGAATCTAGTCTACTATCGTTTGTTGATAAAAGAGTCTTTCCCAATAAAAATATTTTCAGAGTAGTATTTAATCTAAAAAGAGGTGCTGAGATAATGGGGGGAAGTCTTAGAAATTTTATATGAATCAAGGAAGCTTTAGGCTCTGCCTATCTTTCCAGAAGCTAAGTGCAGGTTATCAAGGTGCCAGTGCTGAGAGTTGCAGCATAAATTGGCTTCATGACACTTTTTCTGTAGCTGGTACTATCCATTTGTGATGTAACTAATGGTTTCTTTTTAATGGGTGATTTGTCTTACACAGTTTATCATCTTTCTAACACTGCTACCATGTAATATTCTTTAGAATATTGAAATTGAAGGTTAAAATGAAATGCTCATTATTAATGCTTAGTTAACAAGATAAAAAAATTGTTTTAAATTAAAATTGCTTTTTCAAGCATACTCAGAATTCTTCAAATTCAAATTTCTTTATTAAAAAACCCTCATATACAAAGTGATACTAACAGTGCTGTAGTAAAGCCCATAATAATTCTTCTTATTCATGATTTCATACATCAATTATTTGATAACCTAGTTGTTAAAAGGCTCTATTCTAAGTAGTGGGTATTCAGAAGTTAACAAAACCAATGAAAAAATTTTCTGTCCTTACAAATACAGTAAAATTACAGTAAAATGTTTAGTCAGTAAACAAAAATATACAGGTAAATATATATATTATTTAATTTGCTGGTAATTTCTAAGGAGAAAATGCAAGTATGGAAGTAGGTTAAGATAGGTGTTTGAGGGGCATGTGTAGTATTAGAGATGGTAGCCTCCTTGTGAAGTTGGCATCTGAGCAGAAACTTGAGTGAGGGAATCATAATGGCATCTGGGAGAAAAGCATTTCAGCAAAGGGAGTAGCACGTTCCTGACACAGGAGCAGACCTGGTTGGTTTGAGTAACAGTGAAGAGGTTAATATGTTTTGAAGTAGAGTGAGCGGAGGGGATAGTAATTAAGAGATGAGATTGGTTCGAATTGTGCCTGTCATATTCTAGGGCATGATCATGTGATAATTGGAGGTTTCTTTTCTTTGTTTTTTGACTTTTTTGTGAGAGCAGTTTAAGGTTCACAGCAAAATTGAAGAGAAGATACAGATATTCCCCAAAAGTCCCCTTCCCTAACACATGCATAGCCTCCCCCATTTTCAACATCTCCCACCAGGGCAGTGCATTTGTTACAACTGATGAACCTACATGCACACATCATAATCACCCAAAGTCCATAGCTGACAAATGGTTCACTCTGGTGTTGTACATTTTATGGATTTGGACAAATATATAATGACATGTAGACATCATTTTCATATTATGCAGAGTATTTTCACTGTCCTAAAGATCCTCTTTGATAATTCAAGTTTTTATATGATCCAATTGGAATACTATAAAACCCCACTGAGTTTTTCAGACTCTCCTATCCCAGAATTAACCAAAAATACACAATTATATTTGGCCACATTTTATTCTTTAATTAAAGTACAGTGATAAAATTTTCTAATATGTGAAATAGATAAGCATGATGTTAGCATGAATCTTAGTATTTCTAAAAATGCTAACAATTTGGATAAGTTACCAACATTGCTCACTGTAACTGATTATGTAACTTTCTCTAAATATGCTGAATGTTAGCCAGTGAAAGTTTGGAGAATGTGGGAGTTGGGGGAGCAGAGAGTATGAAAAATTACTGAAGACCTTCAGTAGAGTAACCTTTGGTTGGGTCTGTGAGTTTAGACTAGGGAATTGGTTAAAAAATAACTTTTGCTTGATTAGAATGTTATTCATAATAACTATAATGCTGTTCTATAGGATAAGCAATAACTTCTGCATTCACTATAACTGTTGAGGAAGCTATTGTATAATAAAAAAGGCATCTATTCAAGAGGTATGTTGCTTATTTCAACATTTATCAAAAATATGTTTACTTGATGATGCTTTTCCAACATAAATGTTACTGTTAAATCTTTGAAATAGTGATCAAGTGAATAAGACAAAATTATGGAACAGTTCCAACCAGGAACATGTTATCTTGCATTTGTGTAATAATGTTCTGAAAAACTACATAAGAAACACACTGGTTAATTAGTAACTTCTATCAATAGGGGAAATATATTTTTCCTGTGTATTTCTTAGCCTCTAGGAAATATGTTACTATAAACAAGATACATGAAATATTATTTGAAGGAAAATATATGTTTTCTTCCTCTTGAATTTTGCTTAATATGGGTGTAAAAATAGATTTAGAGGTTAGAGGAGAGGTCGTTTATTTTTAGTGAAATACTCTCCAAAGGATGAAGGTGAAACATGCATGCTGTTACAATTCCTGGCAGTCATTTTCTCTGGCAGGCTGATTTGGAACCTGGCTTAAGGTATAAAAGCATTTGAAAATAATACTAAAGAAGTACAGAATATTGAATATAAAATGGTAAACTAAATGAATGAATAAAAACCATACCAAAAGACTACACAAATATTTGGGACTAAATTCGTGGTATAGAATTAGAAAATCACAGGGATGAGGAAGTGATTTATACAGCTACCTTCAAACTGAATTCTGTGAAGAATGAATTGAAATAAGAAAATGTACATTATTCTGCTCATGTACCATCTTGGTGAAGTGATTATTGCTCTAGTAGCCTAATCACTGCTTATGAGACTCTTGAGTAGTGAATGGTTGTTAAAAAGTGCTCCTTGCACAAATTCAGCTTCCATAAGTTCAGTTCTGATTCCAAATCTGTATTTGTAGCTTTTCAGTACTGTTCTTTTCACACATGAAGCATTTGTTCTTTGAAATACCACACCACCATTGTATTCTTTAGAGATGTCTGTGGTGGACAGGTTATTTTGGAATTGTTAGATTTTTTTCTTCCTCTAATTTTTACCCTATGCTAGTTCCTTCTTCCCTCTGGGCATTTCCCTCTTCAACCCACTATTTATCTGTCACTTTAAAACACACTCTACTGTGTGAAAAGAAAATTTAATGATTCCTTTGACCTGTTTATAGCAAATCACAAAAATGTTTGAAATTAACAAGTTAACAGAATAATCCTAACTTTAATAAAAATAAGGAGTCTGTTGGCTGTTATCCAAGAAACATCCTGCTTTTAGGGGTGAATAGGTCACCTGGAATAAATTGTAAAATCTTCACAAATACACTGTAAGATTTAGTTTGTTCATTTGTGGTAGGTACTTATTAATCCATTAGAGCTGAAGCCAGAAGGCCAAAGATCTGAGAAGGAATAATTTCTTATACTAAAAATACATAGGAGGTAGGAGTTAGACGATTATCATAAAATATGATATTTTCTAAACTACTGGTAGATGACTTTTAGCTTAGATTCAAGGTCTTGATAATTTCTGAAGTAAACTCTTAATGATCCATATCCTCTACTAGGAATCTCAGACTCAGTTGAATCCACACCTTTTTAAGATTCATTTAAACCAAATCAAGTAGTCCGAGAATGTTCAAAGAAACTCCCCCTTTGGAGCAATAGTCTATACAACCTGATTCTCTCTTCCTCTCAGTTATGGGTACAGATGCCACCTCTGGCTGGATTTCAAAAGCATCAGCTAGAGGCAGCTGGCACTTCTTCTTGATAGACGATTCATTTATTTTCTAAAACCCTTTCTGAGCACTTTGCCAGGAATGAGTTTGCAACAAAAACAAACAAACAAACAAAACACCACTCCAGTTGCTCAGCTTATCCTCTTAACTATTTGCTATCTTAGACGACTTATGTTTTCTCTGATTCTGACAAGGCCTTAGTGTGGGTTTTTTCACTTTGATATAGGTGGGAAAAGAAGGAAATGACTAGTTTGTGCCTATACAGTTAGTAAATAATAGAGCTTGGATCCAAAGTGGGTGTTCCTTTTCCTACACAATACTGCTTCCTCTTACCATGCCCAGCATCCTGCTTTCCCAGAGTGGTTGGCCTTCAATGTCGTTATATATAAATGTGAGCAATGTAATGATTTAACATCTAATGTTTCTGTAATCGAAGATACTGAAATATTTTAACTTTATGGTTTGTATTGTGGGTTGGACCAGGGAAGCTATAACTCTCCAATGTATGTTCCTTATTCAAAAATGTTTTTATAATGTCACTTTTTGCCTCTGGGTCACTCAGATATTCTCCTTTTACTCCTAAGTTCATGTTTTTACCTTTTACATTGAAGCATTTAATCTATATGAAGCCTACCTTTCTAAATGGTGTTTGTTAGAAACTCAGAGTTACTTTTTCCTCCTAGTAAGCCAATTTGCCAAAAAAAAAAAAAAATCCAATAAACATGCTTTCTCTTGTCATGAATTTGTTGGTAATTTTTATCAAGTTCCATATATATGGGATTCTATCAGTATTGACTGTTGTATTGCATTGGTCGTTTTTTTCTTTTTTTTGTGATTAATGTATGGTATTTACCTATGACTATGAAAAGGCAAGTTTTTGTTCCTTAATCGTCATTTAAATCTTATTTAACCCTATGTGGACCTTTATTCTCCATACATTTTTTTAGAATAAATTTCATGTACTATTCAAATGTCACTGCATTTATTTTTTATTTGTATTTATTTTTATTAAAATTTTTCTTAAAATGGAAGTACAGTCAGTTACAATATGTCAATTTCTGGTGTACAATAGGAATGGCCTAGAATTTATGAATAAAATGGAAGAAAATTGACCCATTCATGGTATTCTGCCATCCAATGTGAAGGCATGGAGTCTGTCTTAATTTATCCAGATTATCTTCAATGTTCCTTATTAGAGTTTTAAAGTTTTTGTTATAGTCTTCTAATTTTGGAATTGTTTTTCCCAGATACGTTTCTAAGTTTTATTTATTTTCACATTTTATCATTGTTTATTTGGAGTGACAGAAAATACTGAGCCTTGTAGATTAACTTTTGTGAATAGCAAACATGGAAGCTCACATGCACCACAGTTCAGTGAAAACCAGCTTTGAAGCTTATGAGCTTGCCTGGGTTACCTTTCCCTTTATGTGCATCCTCTTGGGTCCTTTCCTGTCTGCCTAGTGATATAGCTAGGAGATTATCTGTATACTTTATTATACTGTATTTTAATTGTTTTTAATAATACTGTTCAGGATGCTTAATTCACCATACTGACTGAAATAAAAGTCCTCAGATTTCCTCCTAAGGTTTTGTTAAATTCTATTGTTAGTTTTTTTTCCTATTCATCAGTTTGTCCTCCTTTTTAATTATAATTTCCTTCTTTTTCTTTCATCCCATAGTTTTGAATTAAATACTGATTTCCTTTGTTACCATTTTTTAAAATAAATGTATTAAAACTAAAAATTGTTTCTAAAGATCAATTTACTATAACCCTCAATTTTAATGTATAATGTTTTATCTGTACTTTATTTAAAGAAGTTCAAAATACCTGTTTCACTCATAATTTTTAATTATTTTCTTCGCAGTCTAAGTGCATTGGTCTAGATATTATATCCTGTATGGTATTAATTCTTTAGAATTTGTAAATTTCTTTTTGCTAATAAGCAATTACTTAATGAAAATGATCATTTATGGTAATTTTGGGAAAAAATAATTGTGTGTTATGTCCAGGTCACTGTCTCAGCACAGGAACTCAATATTAAATAAGATAATGACCAATTCTATAAGAAGATATTCTAGTTGGGGATGGGCAGAAAATAAGGAAGTAAACAAAGAATTAAATTAGAATGATACATGCATTGAAGAAAATGAAGTTTGTAAAGAAGATAGCTGTGGGATCTATTTATGTATTAAAGGAGGAATGTTTTATTAAATTAGAAAAATCTTCCAGCTTTGAAGATTTGACAGATTCTCCCTCAGTTTTTTCAGTTTTTTTTTTATTATAGTGTTGCATTAATATATTTAAGGCTATAACTACTAGGCTCAACTATATATAAAAATAGATTTTAAAAAAGTTTCTTCTGTTTAGCACAGGGAACGTTTAATAAAAAAATAGGAAAACAAATATATGTATGTATATGTGTGTGTGTATATGTATGTATGCATATGTGTGTGTGTGTATATATATATATATATGTATATATATGTATATGTATTTATATATGCACGACTGGGACATTGTTCTGTACACCAGAAATTGACATGTCATAATTGACTGTACTTCAGTTTAAAAAATAACTACTAGGCTCATATATGTTTGTATATTTGTATTGTATATTCTTGATGGATTAACCTGTTAAATATCATGTTACCCCTCTAAATGATTTTTTGCAACAATACTTGTCTGATGTTGATATTTATTTTGTTATGTGTGTTTGCCTGGTATAACATTTTTTTCTTCAATGTTTGTTTTTTATTTGATTTTCTGATCAGTGTGTATCTGTTCTTGCTTTGGCTTTTGAAATTTAATTGGATAAGCTTTGCCTTTAAGTAAGTTTAATTCTTCTTTATTTACTGGAGCAATTAATTTTGAAATCTTATTTTGCAATTTATACTGTTTACCTTGAATGTACATTTTTCCCCCATTTTTCCTTTGGATTTTTAGTTTTCTTTATTTTTTTTTCATCTCTCTGTTCCTGCAGTTGTGATTAAGATAATATATACTTTATATTGTCTTAACAGTTGTCCTTACATTTTAATTCATATTATAATACAGTCTAAATTAATAACTTTATTCTTCTCATAAGTTAGGATGTTTTATAAATTGCCTACCTTTTCATCTTGTTATTTTTGTCTAGTATTTTTGGCCCAACTTATTTTTAATCCATCATGAATTTAGATTTATGAAAATGACAGTTGATTTGCCAAAACATGTGTCTGTTGCTATGATCATTGTGGCTTTTTCTAGTACTTCTTTTGTATTCAATTTTCTTCTTCCTGAAGTTGATCTTTCTGTATTTTTTTCAGTGAGCTTTCATGAATACTAAATTTGCAGTCTTTTAAATGTCTTCAAATATAATGCCCTCAAATTGGAGAATGGCTTACTTTGACTTGGAATCCTTTAGCGGTCGCTGTTCCCTATCAGGAAAACAACTATGAGCCCATTTTTGTCTGACCACTATTTTTTTGCTATTCAGAAGTTAGCTGTGGAATATGGCAAATGAGCATGGGCTTTTGGATTGTTTCCCCAGCCATAAAACCTAAGATAATTCTTTAAGGAAAAAGAAAATTGCCATTTCTATGTATGTCTGTATGGGTGTGTGTAGGGATGGAAGTAGATGTTGCTGATAAAGGGAAAAACCATAATGCATCACAAATGTGGGATAGGCTGTGGGTGGCTGTCTGCATTTTCATCACCAAATAATTTCTTGCCCCACTCCAGGCTAAGCAGAAGACTTAGCTTAGCATCATTTAGAAGCAGTAGTGGTGGTGATGATAGGGGAAAGGAGAAGTGGTTAGAGGTAATACCTTGTGTGGGTGACAGGCAAACCCTTTCCTTCCAGCTATGTTGACTTCCAGGAGCTAGGCAACTCCTGGAATAATGCATTGCTCTGATTGGTGGCAAGGAAATGTTCACTGAAAGCAGATACTGGGAAAAAAGGAGTTAGCCCCAGATTGCCATACAAAGATTTTTTTTACCTTGAGGTGCAGTCCCCTAAACTCACCTTGATAAATACAAAGTGCACTTTGCTTTGTTTTCTTGTTTTCCCTCCAGTGCACATTAAAAGATATGTTAGCAGATAATTCCATGTTTATTTTTTATTCATTTCAAAAATATTTATTGATTTGGTTTTTTATTAAAGTGTAGTTGAATTACAATATTACATTAGTTTCAAGTATACAGCATAATGACTCACCTTTTTTACAGATTATACTCCATTAAAAGTCATTATAAGATAATGGCTATAATTTCCTGTGCTATCCAACATACCCTTGTTGTTTATTTTATACATAGTAACTTGTCTCTCTTAATCCCATTCTTCTCATTTGCCCCTTCCCCTTCCTTCTCTCCAGTAACCACTAGTTTGTTTTCGATATCTGTTTTGCTATATACATTTATTTGTATTATTTTTTAGATTCCATGTATAACTGATATACAGTATTTGTCTTTCTCTGTCTAACTTATGCCAGTAAGAATAATATTCTCTAGCTCCATCCACATTGCTGGAAATGGCAGGATTTATTCTTTTTTTATGGAGTAATATTCCATTATATATCTATACCACATCTTCTTTGTGCATTTGTCTGTTGTTGGACACTTGAATTGCTTCCATATCTTGGCTATTGTATAGTGCTGTGAACACTGGGGGGTGTCTGTATCTTTTCAAATTAGTGTTTTTGTTTTTTTTCCCAGATATATACCCAGGAGTAGAATTGCTGGATCATGAGTTAGTTTTATTTTTAGTTTTTGGAGGATCCTCCATACTGTTTTCCATAGTGGCTGAACCAATTTACATTCCCATCAACAGTGCACAAGGGTTCCCTTTTCTCCACATCCTCACAAGCATTTGTTATTTGTAGAATTGTTGATTATAGCCATTCTGACAGGTATGAGTTGATATCTCATTGTGGTCTTGATTTGCATTTTTAAATAATTAGCAGTGTTGAGCATCTTTTCATGTGCCTGTTAGCCATCTGTATGTCTTCTTGGGAAAAATGTCTACTCAGATCCTGTGCCCATTTTTTGATTGTGTTGTTTCCTTTTTTGCTAGTAAATTGTATGTACCTTTTATATATTTTGGATGTATGAGATGTTTATATTTTGGATATTAACCCCTTGTTGGTCATATCATTTGCAAATATTTCTCCTATTTTGTAGGTGGTCTTCATTTTGTCAGTGGTTTCCTTTGTTGTGTAAAAGCTTGTAAGTTTAATTAGGTACCATTTGTTTATTTTTGCTTTTGTTTCTGTTGCCTTAAGAGTCGGATCCAAAAGACATTGCTACAGTTTATGTCGAAGAGTGTTCTACCTATGTTCTCTTCTGGGAGTTTTACAGTTTTGTGTCTTCAGTGTAGGTCTTTAATCCATTTTGAGTTTATTTTTGTATATGGCATGAGGAAATGTTGTAATCTCATTTTTTTAATGTGTAACTTTTACATGTAACTCATTCTTTTACCAGTGCTAGTTATTTAAGAGACTGTCTTTTCTCCATTGTAAATTCTGTCTCCTTTGTGTAGATTAATTGACCATAGGTGCATGGGTTTATTTCTGGGCTCTCATTTCTGTTCCATTGATCTATTTGTCTGTCCTTTTGCCAGTGCCATGGTGCTTTGATGTCTGAAGTCTGGGAGGCTGATACATCCAGCTTTATTCTTTTTTCTCAATTCAATTTTCTCAATATGCTTTGGCAATTTGGGGTCTCTTGTGGTGCCATATGCATTTTAGGATTATTTGTTCTAGTTCTGTGAAAAATGTTATGGGTATTTTGATAGGGATTGCATTAAATCTAAAGATTGCTTTGGGTAGTATGACCATTTTAACAATAGTAATTCTTTCCAATACAAAAGCATGAGACATCTTTCGTTTCTTTGTATCATCTTTAAATTCATTCCTTAGTGTTTATATTTTTCAGGGTATGGGTCTTTCACCTCATTGATTAGGTTTATTCTTAGATATTTTGTTCTTTTTGATATGATTTTAAATGGCATTTTTTTTTTTACTTTTTCTTCTTGATACTTTATTATTAGTGTACAGAAAAGCAACAGATTTCTGTATGTTAATCTTGTATCTTGCAACTTTACTGAATTCATCTGTTTTAATAGTTATTTTGGTGGAGTCTTAAGGGTTTTCTATATATAGTGTCATGCCATCTGCAGATAGTAACAGTATTACTTCTTCGTTCCAAATTTGGAGGTCTTTTATTTACTTTTCTTATTTACTGGGGTTAGGACATCCAACATTAGGTTAATAGAAGTAGTAAGAGTGGGCATCCTTGTTTTATTCCCGAATTTAGAGGAAAGGCTTTCAACTTTTCACCATTAAGTATGATGTTAGACGTGAGTTTTGTTTTTTTTTTAATTGAAGTATAGTCAGTTACAGTGTGTCAGTTTCTGGTGTACAGCACAATGTCCCAGTCATGCATATACATACATAAATTCATTTTCATATTCTTTTTCATTAAAGGTTATTACAAGATGTTGAATATAGTTCCCTGTGCTATACAGGAGAAATTCCCTTTATTTAATCTATTTTTATATATAGTGGCTAACATTTGCAAATCTCAAACTCCCAGATTTATCCCTTGCCACCCCTTCTCCCCGGTAACCGTAAGATTGCTTACTATGTCTGCAAGTCTGTTTCTGTTGTGTAGATGAGTTCATTAGTGTCCTCTTTTTTTAGATTCCACATATGAGTGATATCATATGGTATTTTTCTTTCTCTTTCTGGTTTACTTCACTTAGAATGACATTCTCCATGTCCACCCATGTTGATGCAAATGGCATATTTTATTCTGTTTTATGGCTGAGTAGTATTCCATTGTATAAATATACCACAACTTCTTTATCCAGTCATCTGTTGATGGACATTTAGGTTGTCTTGACTGTTGTATACAGTGCTGCTATGAATATTGGGTTGCATGTATCTTTTCAAATTAGAGTTTCCTCTGGACGTATGCCCAGGAGTGGGATTGCTGGATCATATGCTAAGTCTATTTTTAGTTTCTTGAGTAATCTCTGTACTGTTTTCAATAATGGCTACAGCAAAGTACATTCCCACCAACAGTGTAGGAGGATTTCCTTTTCTCTATGCCCTCTCCAGCATTTATCATTTGTGGACTTTTGAATGATGGCCATTCTGACTGGTATGAGGTGGTAACCTCATTGTAGTTTTGATTTGCATTTTTCTGATAATTAGCAATACTAAACATTTGTATGTCTTCAGTGGAGAATTGTTTATTTAGGTCTTCTGCCCATTTTTGGATTTTGTTGTTGTTGTTACCAAGTTTTATGAGCTGTTTATATGTTCTGGAAAATAAACCTGTGTCAGTCATATCATTTGAAATATTTTCTCCCATTCTGTAGGTTGTCTTTTTGTTTTGCTTACAGTTTCCTTTGCTGTGCAAAAGCTTATACACTTAATTAGGTCCCATTTGTTTATTTTTGCTTTTATTTCTATTGCTTGAGTACACTGCCCTAGGAGAACATTGATAAGATGTATATCAGAGAATGTTTTGCCTATGTTTTCTTCTAGGAGGTTTATTGTGTCTTGTCTTATAATAAGTCTTTAAGGCATTTTGAGTTTATTTTTGTGTATGGAGTGAGGGAATGTTCTAACTTTGTTTATTTACATGCTGCTGTCCAGTTTTCCCAGTACCACTTGCTGAAGAGATTGTCTTTTCTCCATTGTATATTTTTGCCTCCTTTTCAAAGATTAATTGACCAAAAGTCTGTGGATTTATTTCTGGACTCTATTCTGTTCCATTGATCCATATATCCATTTTGTTCCAATACTACGCTGTTTTGATTATTGTAGCTCTATAGTATTGTGTGAAGTCTGGGAGGGTTATTTCTCCAACTTCAGTCTTTTTCTTCAATATTGCTTTGGCAATTTCAGGTCTTTTTGTGATTCCATATAAATTTTAGGATTATTTGTTCTAGTTCTGTGAAAAATGCCATGAGTAATTTGATAAGGATCACGTTAAATCTGTAGATTGCCTTGGGCAGTATGGCCATTTTAACAATATTGATTCTTCCAATCCAAGAACATGGAATATCTTCCCATTTCTTTAAGTCATCTTTAATTCTATTAATCAGTGTTTTGTAGTTCTCCATGTATAAATCTTTCACCTCCTTGATCAGATTTATTCCTAAGTATTTTATTGTTTTGGATGCGATTTTAAAAGGGATTGTTTCTTTTCTCTCTTTTTCTGATATTTCATTGTTAGTGTAAAGAAATGCAACTGATTTCTGTATGTTAGTCGTGTATCCTGCTACCTTGCTGAATTCTTTCATCAGCTCTTATAGTTTTTGTGTGGAGCTTTTAGGGTTTTCTATATATAGTATTATGTCATCCACATATAGTAACAATTTTAACTCTTTTCTTCCAATTTGGATCCCTTTTCTTTCTTTTTCTTGCCTGGTTTCTGTGACTAGGACTTCTAAGACTATGTTGAATAGAAGTGGTGAGAGTGGGCATCCTTGTCTTGTTCCAGATTTTACAGGGAAGGCTTTGAGTTTTTCACCATTGACTATTATGCTGGCTGTGGGTTTGTCATAAATAGCTTTTATTATGTTGAGATATGTTCCCTCGATACCCACTTTGGTAAGAGTTTTTGTCATAAATGGGTGTTGAATTCTATCAAATGCATTTTCTTTATCTATTGAGATGATCATATGATTTTTGTCCTTTCGTTTGTGGATGAGGTGTATCACATTGATTGATT